>NW_019154166.1:6992000-7013430 GCF_002288905.1 Enhydra lutris kenyoni | reverse complement strand
TTCTTTCTTTCTTTCTTTCTTTCTTTCTTTCTTTCTTTCTTTCTTTCTTTCAGATTTTAATCATTCATTTGAGAGGGGGAGAGAGCCCAAGCAGGGGGTAGGAGCAGAGAAAGATGGGGAAGCAGGCTCCCTGCTGAGCAGTGAGCCCGATGTGGGACTTGATCCCAGGACCCTGAGATCATGACCTGCTCCAAAGGCAGACACTTAACTGAGTGAGCCACCCAGGTGCCCCTTGATGTTAAATTTCTTTTTTTTTTTTCTTTAAGATTTTATTTATTTATTTGACACAGAGAGAGAGAGACCACAAGTAGGCAGAGGGGCAGGCAGAGAGAGGTGGGGAAGCAGGTTCCCTGCTGAGCAGAGAGCCCGATGCGGGCTTGATCCCAGGACCCTGAGACCATGACGTGAGCTGAAGGCAGAGGCTTAACCCACTGAGCCCCCTAGGAGCCCCTGATGTTAAAGTCCTTAAGAATGCTTTCTATTAGGATTATACAGGAGAATATATATATGAGCATTTTTAATAGATACATATTGAAGTATTTAGTAGTAAAGTTTTAAGTTGTTTATACCTACTTTCAAGTAAATTAAGAAAAAATCTTATGTATATAAGTATAATATAGTATATATTATATAATATAGGATATAGTATATGATATAAATATAGTATATAGTATATAATAATATAATAAGTATAATATAGTATATATTATATATTTTATATATTGTATATATTATATAATATAGTATATAGTATATAACATAACATAACATACACACATACATCTTTCTGTCCATACATATGTACAGAGAGAACTAACCCAGCAGAACCCAAGAGATTCCAGAGTTAAAATATACCTAAACTGTTGAGGGAAGGCTCATACATGAAATTAATATCATCAAAATGAAAGTGGAAAAAAAAATTCTACTATGCTTATGTTCAAATCTACAGAAAAAACAGTTCTGATAATTTTGAGACTTAATAGAGATTTAAATTTTTTTTCCATGTTGTTTGTAATCATATTACAGATCTTCCTCAACTTCCAGTGGGGTTATGTCCTGATAAGCCCATAGTGAGTTGAAAATATCCCAAGTCGAAAATTCATTTAATACACCAAACCTCCTGAACACCAGAGCTCAGCGTAGCCAACCTCAACTGTGCTCAGCACTTACACCTGTCTCCAGTTGAGGAAAATCATCTAAGAAAGCCTCCTTATAAGTCTATTTGTGAATAAAGCCTATTTATAATAGGGTGTGGACTAACTCATGTAGTTGATTGAATACTGGGCTCAAAGTAAAACACAGAATGGTTATATGGGTGCCAAAGGGTTTTAAGTGTCCTGGTTGTTCACCCTCGTGGTCGCGGGGGAGACTGAGAGCCATGGTTCACCGCCCCACCCAGTGTTGTGACAGAGGATTGCACTACCTATCACCAGCCCAGGAAAAGACACCAAACAAAATTCAAAGTACAATTTCTACTGAGTGAGTATCATTTTTTGCACCATCCTAAGTGGAAACATGGTGACTAGGATCATCCTAAGTCAGGGACCATGTGTATGCTACTCTTGGGCCCATAGTAAACATCTTATTAATAGAATCGTAATGGCGTTGTTAGATACTGGCTTTGGGTGAAGGAGCTTGGGAAGCAGTCTTAGGACCCGTTCTGATCTGCCATGAGGTAGGAGAGTGAACAACTAGTCAAAAAGATCTGTAATCAAATCATTTCCTCATCCACCCCCCACCCCCCATAAAGGGAAAAGACAGCTGTGTGTGTGTGTGTGTGTGTGTGCGCGCGCACGTGTGTGTGCACACGTGTGTTTAAAAGGTAGATGAAGTAATATTTGTTAGTTTCTATTATCTGTGGAAGACTTTACCTCGTTCCCTTACTCTACCCTTAGAATAACCATGTTAATATATCTAGTTTACATATTGAAAATGGTCTCAGGGTACCTGGGTTGGCTCAGTTGATTGAGTCTCCAATTCTTGGTCTCAGCTCAGGTCTTGATCTCAGGGTCGCAAGTTCAAGCCCCACACTGGGCTCCACACTGGGCATGGAGCCTACTTAAAAAAAGAAAAAAAGAAAAAAAAGAAAAGAAAACAGACTCAGAGAGGTTAGGTAACCTACCCAAGGTACACGACTCATGTGTTCGAGAACCAGGACTCAAAGTTAGGACTGTGCTCTTGTCATTCGGCCAACTGGACATCAAAAGGTATTGTCCAAAGACATTGTAATTCAGTGCCTCAAGTGGCACTTGAGAGTCATTCCAGGGAGCAGAACATTGGGGGTAAGAATGGAACCTGCCTCTGGGCTTCTGTTTTCAGGAAATAAGTCCTGGCTACTCAGGGCTGTGCTATTTGCTTCTTCTCTATCTTCCCTCCTCAGGTTCTTGGTACCTTCAACAGAGACAGAGAACTTACCTGGAACATAAACCTTATGTAAAAAAGAAATAGGACACTTGAACAGTTGTCTTTTAAACTTGGCATCAGCAGCCTGTTTTTGTTGCTGTTGTTTGTTGTAAATAAAGTTTTATTGGAACAAACACCCATTTGTTTCTTATTGAATATGGCTGCTTTCACTCTAACTGGAAGAATTGAATGGTTGTAACACAGACTATAAAGCCCACAAGCCTAAAATATTTCCTATCTTTTCCTTTACAGAAAAAGATCTAAGCATAATGATCTGTCTTTCAACCTCTAAGGCAAAGCTCTGGTGCCTGCCATTTCTAAAAGAACACAAGTACCCTCAGACTACCAAAAAAAAAAAAAATTAATAAATTTTTAAAAGCTGATATATTACACATACATTCTCTAACCATTGTCCAATAAAACTGAAAGTTAATACCTAAAATAAAATAAAAAAAACCATGAAACTCAAATAATCAAGCACACATCCTACTACCCATAAATTCATTACTGCTTTTTCTTTAAACACTCTGGAATCAAAGAAAAAACAAAATCATGTGGGTTAGGAGTTCCATGATACAAATGGTAATCAGATAGAAACTAAGATAAAAGAAAATATCCTGTTTAACATACATGAAGATTAGGTAAAGATAAATGGAACATTATCAAAATCAAAAACTTGGTCTTTGGAAGGCATTGTTAAAAGAAGAAAAAGACCAGCCACAGACTTGGGGGAAATATTTACAAGGAATATGTCTAAGACATTTAAATACAAAGAATGTATTAGCACACATTTAATACAGTCTTGTATTCAAAATATATCAATGATTCTCAAAATTCAATAGTTTCGAGAAACCCATAAGAAAATGAACAAAAGATCTGAATGGACCCTACCAAAAAAAGATGTATGGATAGAAAGAAACACATGAAAAGACACCCAAGATTATTGGTCATTTGTACAACGCAACCAAAACCTACCATGGACAAACACCTGTAAGAATGGCTCAGATAAGAGTATTTCTTATCAGCACACTCAGTGCTGATAAGAATGTGCAGGGACTGGAACGCACATACACTGCTGTTGGTCATATCAGGTGCTATAACCGCCTCGAAATCAGTTGGAAATTTCTTAGGAAGGTAAGCACGCCCCACCTCGTATTTGGCCATTCTGCTCTCAGGCATTTATCGGAGAGGAAAAGGAAGCATGTGTTCACACAACAGCTTGTAACAAATGTTCGTAAAAA
This sequence comes from Enhydra lutris kenyoni, assembly GCF_002288905.1. Lineage (NCBI taxonomy): Eukaryota > Metazoa > Chordata > Mammalia > Carnivora > Mustelidae > Enhydra > Enhydra lutris. Next base: position 7,009,786 of record NW_019154166.1, on the reverse strand, counting down.
TGGGAACAACTAAAATGCTCATCAGCGGGTGAACGGGTAAACAGGTAACAAGTTAATATGCTGAATCAGGGAGCTAGACAATAAACAGAACATTGGGCATGACTCCATAGTTCTAAAATTCTAGACAATGCCTACTAACAGGCAGTGATAGGAAGCAAGATAGAAGATGGGGGAACTGAAAGGTGGGAGGGAAGCTTACCAAGGGCCATAAAGAGATTGGAGAGACATGTTCATGGCCTTGACCGTGGTGATGGCTGAGGGTATGCATAGAGGTCAAAAGCTGTCAAACTGTACCCTTCAGATATGTGCTATTTATTATAAGTGAGTTAAAGCTGTTAAAAATACTGTAAACAAAGCCATATACAAAAGATAAAACAAAAAAAAAATTGCAACGTATGTCATAGACTGTGGGCTCATTCTTTTTACAAAAGTCTTAGAGATTAAATTGGCAGTATTTCTAAGAAAGATTGTCAGAAGAGTCCATTCTCAAATAATTGAACAGAAAATACCTAGCGAAAACATGCTATCTTCCCTTAGTGTTAAAGAGATACAAATCAAAGAACAACTAAAATATCATAGTTTCTTATTAATCGGTAAAAGTTTAAAATTTTGATATACAGGGTTCACCAAGGTCTGGGATAAAACATTTTCTCATGCTCTGTTGGAAGGAATCTACTGATAAAATATTATTTGGAGGACAATTACCTACCACAAGTAAAAATGCACCACCTGTGAACCAAATTATTTTGTTAAGAACTTGCTCTTTGCATATATTGGCAAATAATGTTGAATATAACACTATTTGATATGAGACAGTCAAACCATCAAAATTTTTTTAAAGGCTATATGTTTATTACAGAGGGAAAGCTATACAGATTATAACATTACATAGTTTTCAAAAGAAAGATATTGATAGGGACACCTGGGTGGCTCAGTTGGTTAAGGTTTTGCCTTTGGCTCAGGTCATGATCCCAAGGTCCTGGGATCGAGTCCTGCATCGGGATCTTTGCTCAGTGAGGAGCCTGCTTCTCCCTCTGCCTACTGCTCCGTTGCTTGTGGTCTCTTTCTCTCTCTGACAAATAAATAAATAAAACCTTTTAAAAAGATATTGATATAAATATGCTGGTTTAGAAAGGGTGTGGAATGTTTATTAATATGTATATTAATGAGTGAAATGAGCAAGGTACAAAGCACTATACGTATAGATGAATGAATATTTTTTTAAAGATTGTGTTTATTTATTTGAGAGAAAGAGAGTGTGAGCGTACAAGTGGGCACAGGGGCAGAGGGAGAGGGAGAAACAGACTCCCCACTGAGCAGAGAGCCTGGGATCCATCCCAGAACCCTGGGATCATGACCTAAGCCAAAGGCAGACGCTTAACCAACTGAGCCACCCAGACGCTCCTAGTTGAATCAATTTGTGAAACACACTCACACACACACAAACACACACACACACCTGTGACCCTGGGCGTAGGAGTCTTCAGAAAGAATGCAAAAAAGAAGAACAGAGTTTAGAGTGGTTAAATTTGGAGAAAGGTTAACTCTGTAATGCTATGTATGATTTCAAATTACTTTCAATTTTTTTAAACCAGGTTCTATTGTGTGTGAGTGTATGTGTATGTGTATACACATCTTGTGTGTGTGTGTGTGTATGTGTGTGTGTATCATATCTTCTTTATCCATTAATTAATCGAAGAACACTTGCACGGTTTCCACAATTTGGCTATTGTAGATAATGCTGCTATAAACATATATCCCTCTGAATTAGAATTTTTGTATTTGGGTAAACAGCTAGTAGTTTGATTGCTGGATGGTAGGGTAGTTCTGTTTTTAACTTTTTGAGGAACCTCCCTACTGTTTCCCACAGTGGCTGCACCAGTTTGCATTCCCACCAATAGCACAAGAGGGTCCCCCTTTCTAACTGGAATTGAAATAAAGCTTAAAGGAAAAAAAAATGGGTTCTATTACTACTACTACTGTAAAATTAATAAAACCGAATACTTGAAACATGAGGTCAATTCATACCAATTGGATTAAAAATTGGCATTCTTGGTATCTAGAATTATGAACATAAAATATCCAGATACTATGTGGAATGGTTCCTGAACTTAATTGACATAAGCATCATTATTTTGAGGCTCTGGCCTTTAGATGATCTTCTGCAAGGTGTATGGCTGTGTAGGCCCATCCCTGGTATAGCGTAAAAATGGCGGGTGTCCTCTAGTCTGAGCAGAAGTCATAGCCCTGTTCCTTACAGGACATGGGACTTCGGGAAAATTACTACCACTCCAACCACAGTTGCCTCACCTGTAAAATGGCAACAGTAACCTCTGTCACATAGAAAAGATGTCACATATTGTTCTGAGATAATAGAGCTAAGTCTTCCTTTGGGCCAAGGGTATTTCATTAAAATTTTTGTAGACACTGAACACCTAGTGTGAAGCCCTCGTTCATTGACAGGGTTCTTACTGCTGGCTCAGAGGTGCAGTACTGGGGATCTGTTAGCCAAATGTCCCAGTCAGCAGGTCAGGAAGGATGGCCCTGGATGAACTTGACTGTTTTTTTGTTCTCCTGGTTGTCTTTGGGAAGAGTGGATGTAGCTGGTTGGTCAGTGTATGTGCGTTTGTGCTTTCTCTTGGGTAAATATTGATTTTTCTGGCTGGATCACTGAACTCCCAAGAAAAATGCTCCATTTCATAAGAGACCATTTGTAAGACAGTCAATACTGGTCATGTTCATAAATACCAGATGAGATAAATTTTATACAAGCTTGGGTCTGAGTGACAGAATCACTGGCATTATAATGTGACAAAGTAATGAGGATGGGAATGCAAGTTGGTGCAGCCACTTTGGAAAACAGTGTGGAGATTCCTTAAGAAATTAAAAATAGAGGGGTTTCTGGGTGGCTCAGTGGGTTAAGCCTCTGCCTTCAGTTCTGGTCATGATCCCAGGGTCCTGGGATCGAGCCCCTCATTGGGCTCTCTGCTCAACAGGGAGCCTGCTTCTCTCTCTCTCTCTCTGCCTCCCTCTCTGCCTACTTGTGATCTCTGTCTGTCAAATAAATAAATAAAATCTTAAAAAAAATAAATTAAAAATAGAGCTACACTATGATCCTGCAATTGCACTACTAGGTATTTACCCCAAAGATACAGATGTATTGAAAAGAAGGTCATCTGTACCCCAGTGTTCATAGCATCAATAGCCACAATTGCCAAGCTGTGGAAAGAGCCAAGATGCCTTTCAACGGACGAATGGACAAAGAAGATATGGTACATATATACAATGGAGTATTATGCTCCATCAGAAAGGATGAATACCCAACTTCTGTATCAACATGGACGGGACTGGAGGAGATGATGCTGAGTGAAATAAGTCAAGCCCAGAGAGTCAATTATCATATGGTTTCACTTACTTGTGGAGCATAAGGAATAACACGGAGGACATGGGGAGATGGAGAGGAGAATGGAGTTGGGGGAAATTGGAGGGGGAGACGAACCATGAGAGACTGTGGACTCTGAGAAACAAACTGAGGTTTTGAAGGGGAGGGGGAGTGGAAGGTTGGGTGAGCCTGGTGGTGGGTACTAAGGAGGGCACGTATTGCATGGAGCACTGGGTGTGGTGCATAAACAATGAATTCTGGAATACTGAAAAGAAATTTAAAAAATAAATAAAAATTTTTTAAAAAAAGAAGAAGTTTTCCAACAAACTCCCCAAGAGAGGGATGTTGGTGACCCATTTTTCGAGTTTGCCATTGGTTGGTGAACATTCAGCACATCACCCAATATTTTGGTCCGCTGCACAATATGGGACTAGCTAGACACATCTCTCCTTGCAACATATCAGGGATATTTGCTTAAACAGTAACCCAGTGAATTTATAAACATCATTGGGATGTATTACTCAGTAGGCATTTATCTCCTGGAATTCTTTTTCTTTTTTTTTTAAGATACAGGAGAAGGAAGATGGTCTTCAAGGATGATGGAAGGAAAGGGGGGAAGAGAAGCAGAAGCAGAAGTCTTTTCTGAGTTATCCTGGTGAGGATTTCCTCTAAACACTTCAGCATTTTAGAAATGCAGCTGAGCACCAGCCTCTTTCACTGGGCTGGAGAAAACTTCTGTTATTTTGAGAACAAAGAAAGCCAAACGGAGGCTACAAATCTGAGAACAAATCAAGAAATATATCTCAAGGAAAACCCCCTGGGGGTGACTACGATCAGGTCGCTTCACCCACCAGGCAGAAAATCTGTGCCATTCTCTGATAAGTGTCCCCCAGACTTCTGCAGAGGTTAATCCATTCCTGATGCTGTGCTGTGGAAAAGGAGATGATTATCCGATGTGTCATGCCAAAGGCATGACTTCTGTAAGCCCTGTCGGTCACCTCACCGCCCTGGCCGGGCAAGAGGCCCCAGTTGGAATCCCAGATCTTTCCCACCAAGCGCAGAATTTCCCCTGGGTTCGCTGGGCATGTCTTAATTCCTGCTAACTGATGGTAATTTTGACCTGTGAGTTAACAGGAACTGCCCTCCGAATTTCTTCTGGACATCGTGCAATCTATTAAAAGCACTTAAGCTTCTGCCTCCTACATAAAACACTCCTGTTTTTAAAAACAAACTTTTAAGTCAAAAATGACAGGGTTAATTATTCTGAAATACGCTGTTTATGGCGCAAACTCCATAAAACACAATACATGATTTAATACACCATCCAAGTCAGTGCTGGTTTTCATTTCTGCACAATCAAGGACTAAATCTGTCACTCCTCTCTGTGTGCTGGAACTCGTTTTATCTCCCATCTTACTTTAAATTATACACATCGAGATCATAATGGGACACAGTCCCCTTTGTTGCCAAAACCTGCTAGGTTAGATCATCTATTAAACTCTATTTATTTTTTATGACAAACAAGAAAAATGACAAAGCAGCTACCGAATGCCTACTAATAGACACCAAATGCCTCTTGGGGTCTCCTTCATACTGGACTCATTTGTTCGAGTCCAGCTAAGTTCCTCTTTGATGCTCTACCTCCCAAAAATAATCTTAAGAAGAAGCTGGTTTTCATAAGCTACCGGGGACTGAGCTGGTCACCATCTGCCCTCGTGTTCCGATTCTGGGGTCAAAAGTTTGATGCCGCTTTGACGGACAGAGTTTTGCTGAAAGGAGAAAATCGCACGTCCCACTGGGGTCCTTTGTCTTAGGGACCAAATGAACAAAGCGAAATATCGACTCCTAGTTCGCAAGAGTCACCTTTGGATGCACACACAGTTCTAGAAAGAGTTACAGAAGTGAACACCAGTAGGAAATAACCCAATTCAGAAGACAGTTTCCTAAGAATTATCCTCAGGGAATTCGAAGGGCGCATTTGGGCTCAATTTGAGCAATCCAGATTTTGACAGCATCATATATTTTTATGTCTTGTGCATTTCTGTCTGTTTGGACATCTTTCTAAGTGTTGTTTAAAACCATTCCTAATGTGCCGAATTCTGGGCTTAGCCCATTCAAGAGCAAGTTCCGGAATGCACTGGGGCAGCTGCTGGCCCAGTTGCCTTCTGGGATTGGAGTCTGTAGATGTGGAAAGCTGTCCATGGAATGCCGACATAAAAAAAGCAGTGTCTTATCTTTTTCATGGCATCTTACAAAAGGGGTAGAGAAGGTCTGCCTGATTAATACAGACCCAAGTCAAAGTGGCCAGTGGAGGAGAAAACACAGACTGCTTTTCTTTCAAGAAGTGATCTAGAGAATGCAATGAAATTAAGTTGAGCAAGTGAAAAACAAACACCAAAGCCCCCTCCCCCAGCTCTTCCGCCTCCTTCCCCAGATACTAATTCATTTGTCTCTGGGTCTTGGGCTTTGGGTGGTGATGAATGTTCTATTCTTTTCTGTCATCTTCATGGGTCTTTAAATGAGATATTATGAGCATGGCCACCAGGTGCCATCTTGAACCAAAAATTTGGAATGATCCCACTGATTTCATTTGAAAGTCTCTGTGTTTTTATCAGATCCTTTGAGGCTGGGAGCATCTAGGCAAAGCCAGGATGCAATTTATCTTTTGAAGGTGGCAAAGGAATCATGAGATAGAAAGGGTGCAAAAGGCAAAGATCTTCAGTTCCTAGAGAGGCGAGTGGTGGGCCCCCGTTTTCGTAACCGCTTGGAAGATATTAGCAAGATGTTTTTGCACGCACTCAAGGGGCGTGCAGTGTTTGTGTGTGTGTTTGTAGGGAGGACGGCAGAGAACACAAAGAAACTACACTGTTTCCTTAGGCTTGGAATATTCTGGCTTTGAGTGAATATTCAGGAAACAACCTTTTTCCATCTGCTTTGTCACGCAGCATAAGTCTGTTAAAATAATTCCTGTGTTGAGCTCTCTCATGCATTGCTGACTGTGGCCTCCTGCCTCTCTGCTCGTTCCTCACACAAGGTGAGCTGAATGATAACATCTGAGGGAGCACAGATGAGGCTTATGGTCATGGCTTACTTCATGTGACTCCACACGGAAGATGGCTTAATTGAGCCAGATCCTGCTCTTAATTTAAATTCACTATGTTCGGGACCATTAGGGAATTTTTTCTGTTTTAAATCTTTGGCAGACAGGTAGGTTTGCCAGATAAATTGCAGGATGGCCAATTAAACTCGATTTTAGGAAAATAATAAATGACTTTTTTTCAGGGCAGTGATAGTATTTCCCTAATATTGCACGGGACATACTTATACCAGAAATAATAATTCCTTTTATCTGAAATTCAAATCGAATCGGGTATCCTTTATACTCTGTTGTTGGTGGTGGTGGTAAATCTGGAAGCTTGACTTATAGGGCTTTGAATTTGTAAGTCACTTTTATTTTATGGGGGAGGGGCAGAAGGAGAGGGAAAGAGAGAATCCCAGGCAGACTTCCCACTGAGTGTAGAGCCTGACATGGGGGTCGATCTCACGACCCTGAGATCATGACCTGAGTGGAAACCAAGAGTACCAAGGATCGGATGCTTAACTGACTGAGCCTCCCAGGTGCCACTGTAAGTCACTTTTAATTTAATTTTTATTTTTGAAAAGATTTTATTTATTTATTTGAGATACAGTAAGAGTAAAAGAAGGAGCACAAGCAGGGGGAGTGGCAGGCAGAGGGAGAAGCAGGCTCCCCACTGAGTGGGGAGCCCGACACAGGGCTCGATTCCAGGACTCTGGGATCATGACCTGGGCTGAAGGCAGACGCTCAACCAACTGAGTCACCCAGGCACCCCTGTAAGTCACTTTTAAATACCTCTCTTTATACTTGTCAAATGACCCTATTTTCTGTAGGGAAAAAAAAAATGGCCTATGACAAATGGCAAATGTTAATTTTGTGGGCATTCAGCTGTAATACAAATTGTGCCTATGACGTCTATATTGGTTCCAGCTACATATTTCCAAACGGGAACCTATTGACAATCTCTAGTTTTATTAGAAAATAAGATTAAAAAGAGACTCTGCCTTCATCAAAAATTAGATTTTTTTTTTTATTACCTTAATACACCTGGTCACACCTCAATTAAATGCAGTTGAAAGCACACTGAAAATTGAATCTGTCTTTCCTACGAATCTTATAAGTTGAGGAAGGTCGAACTAACTTTAAAGGAAAGATCAACTGTTGACTGACTTGAGACAAAGTCATTCAAGCAATCCTTTTTAGCTAAGCCTCATATCCTGTCTGACCTCTTGCACTGGCAACACGCCATTAGAGTCTCTGATCTTCATGGTGATGTGGCTGTTTTCCAATGCGGAAACTCCACTGGGACCACAATTATTGGTTCTCCCTAACAGCAATAGTATAGTCAGAGCTCAATATATTATCTTATCTTATATTACATTATATTATATATTATATATTATTAATTATTATATTATATTATTAATTATTATATATGATATATTAATTATCATACATCATTATATTATTAATAATTATATAATAATTACTTATTATTATATATTAATTAATATATTATATTACTCAGGAAATTATGCATTTCCATATTTATGCTTTTGTTTAATCCAGTATTGATCAGGATTCAACAGGGTTCCTTGTGGGTAAGGGTGGTCAAAGGGTACAAACTTCCAGTTATAAAATAAGTAAGTTTGGGGGGTATCATGTATAGCATGGTGACTATAGTTAACAAAACTCTTATTTTATATTTGCAAGTTGCTGAGAGAGTAGATCTTAAAAAGAAAAAATAACGCCGTGAGGCGATGATGTTAGCTGAACTTGTTGCGGTCACCGTTACACAAAGTGTCCATGTCCCAAATTATTACATATACCTGAAACTCATGTGATATTTCAATTCTATTTCCATTCTTTTAAAAGACATTTAGAAAGGAGGTTCTTGTGGATTTCAGTTGCTTCACAAGGGAAGGATAAATGGACATAAGCCTTTCCAATTTAAATATGAGAAACTGAGTGGCTATGTTACGAAGAACTGACTAAGAAAAAGAGATGAGGTTATAATCTGCTGTGTCTTCCTGGGAAGCCACCACATAGCTCTCTGCCAGCTAGAACCACAGTGACAGGGTGGGCTCCGTGCCCATAAGAAAAGCAGTCGGAGCAACATTCCATTCTGGCTTGAGTCCCCTCCCAGGAGGGTGAGTGTGGTGTCCAGACGCTGCCTGGGAAACAGTCCTGCCCATCTGCAGTTAGGAGGGGAATACAGAACGTGGACCAAGTTGTCCTTAAACTTGGAGACATCTATGAAATCTGTGGCCAGAGATATCAAATCCCCTTTCCTGGAGGAAAACTTATTTGAGAGCTTAAGGCTTTTACTTCTATCTTTTTTGCTCATGGTTTAAAAAAAAATTAATTTATTTCTCAAAATTTTTGTTATTGCAATATAGTTGACATAAAATGTTATGTTAGTTTTAGGTGTACAACATAGTGATTCAACAATTCTTTACATCACCCAATGCTCACTACCAAAGGGTAGGTCACCATACAACATTATTACAATATTATTGACTACATTCTCTTTGTTGTACTTTTAATCTCCATGACTTACTTATTTTATAACTGGATGTTTGTAGGGCACCTGGGTGCCTCGGTTGGTTAAGCATCTGCCTTTGGCTCAGGTCATGATCCCAGGGTCCTGGGATGAGTTTCGCGTCACGGTCCCTGTTCAGTGGAGTCTGCTTCTCCTTCTCCTGTTCCCCCTGCTTGTCTGTTCTCTCTTTCTGCCACAGAAGTAAATAAAATCTTAAAAAAAAAAACAAAACTGGAAGTTTGTATCATCTATTTTGCCTATCCTCCCCCATAAACCACCAGCTTGTTCTCTGTATTTATGAATGTTTCTGTTTTTTTGTGTTTGTCCGTCTGCTTTGTTTTTTAGATTCCACATTTAAGTGAAATCATATAATGCTTGTCTTTCTCTGTCTGACTTATATCACCTAGTAGAATACCCTCTAGGTCCAACCATGGTGTTGCAAATGGCAAGAGTTCATTCTTTTTTTGTGGCTGAGTAATATTCCATTGTATGTATGTATCCATTTTCTTTACTGATTCATCTGTTGACATAGTTTTGTTTCCACCTCTTAGCTTTTGTAAATAATGTTGCAATAAACATGGGAGTGTAGATATCTCTTTAGGGTCATGATTCCAAATTCTTTCAGATAAATACAATACACAGAAGTAGGGCTATTAGATCCTACAGCAGTTTTATTTTTAAACTTTTTTTTTAATCTCTATTATTTTCTGTAACACTGCACTGGTTTTTATTCCCAACAACAGTGCACAAGGCCTCCAGCTTCTCCACATCCTTGCCAGCACTTTTTATTTCTGATTTTTTTGATAGTAACTACCCTAACAGATGTGAGATAATATTTCAAATCTCATTATGGTTTTGATTTGCATTTTCCTGATGATGTGTGATGTTGAGCATCTTTTCATCAACCTGTCAGCCATTAGTTTAGCTTCTTGGATATATGTCCATTCAAATCTTTTGCCTATTTTCTTAATCAAGGAATTGAGTTTCTTTTCTTTGTTGCTCTTGGGTTGCAGAAATTTCTTATGTTTTTTGGATATTAACTCCTTAGCAGATATGTGATTTTCAAATATGTTCTCCCATTCTGTAGGTTGCTTATTCATTCCGTTGATAGTTTCCATCACTGTACAGAAGCTTTTTAGTTTGATGTAGTCTCATTTGTTTTTGGTGTTTTTGCTTTTTCACCTGTGCTTTTGGTGTCCTACCTGGGAAATCATTGCTAAGGCCAATGCCATTAAGACGTTCCCCTATGTTTTCTAGTAATTTTATAGTTCTAGGTCTTACATTTAAGTCTTTAATCTATTTTGAGTTGATTTTCATGTATGGTGTAAGGTAAGAATCCAACTTCATTCTATTGCATGTGGCTATCCACTTTTCCTAACACTCTTTATTAGAAAAACTATCCTTTCCCTGGTGTGTAATCGTGACACATTTGTCAAAGATCAGCTGCTCATGGGTTTATTTCTGGGCTTTCTATTCTGTCCCATTTATCTATATGCCTATACATTTTGTATACTATACCACACTGTTTGGGTGACTGTAGCTTCGTAACATGCTTTGAAATCAGAAAGTATGAGGCCTCTAGCTTTTTTCTCTTTTGTAAAAAGATTTTATTTATTTGAGAGAGAGAGGGGATGTGAAAGAGGGCATGAGCAAGGGGAACAGGGGTGCAGAGGGAGAGACACAAGCAGATTCCCCACTGAGCAAGGAATATGATGTAGGATTTAATCCCAGGACTCTGGGACCATGGCCTGAGCTGATGGCAGATGCTTGACCAATTGAGCCACCCAGGTGCCCCTGTTCTTTGTTTTAAACACTTATTTATTAGAGAGACGGGGAGAGAGAGCACAGTGGAGATGGGCCGGGGAGAGGGAGAGAGAAAGTTCAAGCAGACTCTACAAGGAATGTGGAGCCCAACGTGGGGCTCATCTGCATGACCCTGAGATCATGACCTGAGCTGAAACCAAGAGTCAGATGCTTGACCAATTGCACCACTCAGGTGCCCCATGTTCTTTTTCTTTATTTTTCCAAGATAGTTTTAGCTATTCTGTGTTATTGGTGGTTCCATGTGAATTTTAGGATTGTTTTTCTATGTCTGTGAAAAATGCCATTGGGATTTTAATAAGGACGTCACTGAATGTGTGTATCACTTTGGGTAGTATGGACATTTAAACAACTCTTCCAATCCATAAGTCTTCCAATCCATAAACATGGACATTTTTCCATTTGTTCGTGCCTCCTTTAATTTCTTTCAACAGTGTTTTGTAGTTTCCAGTGTACAAGTCTTTTGCCTTCTTAGTTATATTTATTCCTAAGTATTTTATTTTTTTATGCTTTTATAAATGTTTCTATTTCTTTTTGTATGGCTAGAACTTCTAATACTATGTTGAACAGAAGTGTGAACTAGGCATCCTTGTTTTTTTCCTGATCTTGGAAGAAAAACTTTCACTTTTTACCATTAAGCATTCTGTTAACTGTGGCCTTTCATTATACTGAAGTAATTTCCTTTTATTTCTAGTTGATTGAGAGTTTTATCATGAAATGGTGTTGAATTTTGTCAAGTGGTTTTATGCATTTCTCAGGACATTCATGTAATTTTGGTCTTTTATTCTGGTAATAAAGTACATTACATTTATTGGTTTTCATATATTGAACTATCCTTGAATCTCAAAGATGAATCACATTTGGTCATGGTGTATGATTCTTTCAGTGTGCTGTTGAATTTGGTTGCTAGTATTTTATTGAGGATTTTTGAGTGTACATTCCTCAGGGATGTTGGCCTCTAGTTTTTCATTTTGCTTCTAGTGTCTTTTTCTGGCTTTGATACCAGGGTAATGCTGGCCTCATAAAATAAGTTTGGAAGTTTTCCTTCCTCCTCAAATTTTTGGAAGTGTTTGAAAAGGATGAGTGTTAATTCTTCTTTAATGTTTTGGGGAATTCACAAGCAAAGCCATCTGGGCCAGGGCTTTTCCTTCTTGGGAAGCTTTTGATTACTAACTCAATATTTGTACTAGTTACAGGTCTATTCAGCTTTTCTATTTCTTCATGATTTAGTGTTGGCAGATCATGTTTCTAGAAACTTACCCATTTCTTCTGGGTTATCTGATTTGTTGGCATATATTTATAGAAGGAAGGAAATAATTAAAAAAGAACAAAAATAAAACAGACATGAAAAACAATAGAAAAATCAAAGAAATTAAGAGTGTATGATTTGAAAGTATCAACAAAATTGATCAACTTTATCTGGACTAACTATAAGGCAAGGAATAAAGTGCTTGGTTTGTTAGGATGGGAAAACCTCATTGGAATCCTACTAAGTTGGAAGTAATGATGATTTAGGCAAGATTCAAGGGGATTCCAGTAAAGATATTTATTGCAACAGTGTAGTAGTTATCCTTGGTTCACTTTCCTGTGTTTTTATTATGCACAGTAAACCACAGTCCAGAAGCATATGACACACTTCTGACATATCATCAGAAGGTCAAAAGTAACCTAACATCACATCACAATGCCTCCATCATTCCCCTAACTTCCCCTCATCACACAGGCATTTTACCGGCTCACATCATTGCAAGAAGGGTGAGTGTTAGACATTTTGAGAGAGAAAGACCACATTCACGTAACTTTTATTACAGGATACTGTTAGGTTTTATATTATTTATTTTATTGTATTTATTTTATTTAGTTATTATTGTTAATCTCTTTCTGTGCCTAATTTATACATTAAACTTTATCATAGGTGTATATGTATAAGAAAAAGCATAGCACATACAGAATTTGGTGCTGTCTGCAGTTTCAGGCATGCACTGGGGGTCTTAGAACATATCCCCATCAGATAAGGTTGGGGGGGGGACTACTGTCCCTTTGCTTTATTTACTTTCTAGTTTCCTAATTTATGACTCCTGATCCTAAGACTTAAAGATGTATGAATCTGGGGTGCCTGGGTGGTTTAGTCAGTTAAGCGTCTGCCTTTGGCTCAGGTCATGATCCTGGGGTCCTGGGATAGAGCCCAACATCAGACTCCCTGCTCAGTTGGGAGTATGCTTCTCTCTCTCTCTGACCCTCCTCCCAGCTTGTGCTCTCTCTGTCTCAAATAAATAAATAAAATTGTAAAACAAAAAAGTATGAATATTTTTAAAGATTTGTTTATTTATTTGAGAGAGAGAGAGTATAGTGCAAGTGGGGGCAGGAACAGAAGGAGAGGGAGAAGGAGAGAATCATTAGCAGACTGTGCACTGAGCACAGAGCCCAACACAGGGCTCAATCCCACCACCTTGAGATCATGACTTTAGCTGAAATCAAGAGCCAGATACTTAACCAACTGAGCCAATAAGGCCCCAAAGATGTATGAATCTTGACCAGAGGTGAAGCTAGGAGTCAAGTCTGCCTGGCTCCAAGGAAGCAGTCATGTTTTATGTGAATTTGAATTAGGCAAATCTGAAGTAGTGTGTACAAAATATTATTTAACATGTTTATGCCAAAATAAAGCATATAGATCTCAACTTTTTTAAAGTCAAGAACTGCAAAATTTCAAAACTGATTGATAGGATTCAATAGCAAGATGTTTTTAATCCTATTGCCAAATTGGACTATGTTGTGGCTGGTTAAAAAAAAAACCTACACAGGGGCGCCTGGGTGGTTCAGTGGGTTAAAGCCTCTGCCTTCAGCTCAGGTCATGATCCCAGGATCCTGGGATCGAGCCCCGCATAGGGCTCTCTGCTCGGTAGGGAGTCTGCTCTTCCCCCCTCTCTCTGCCTGCCTCTCTACCTACTTGTAATTTCTGTCTGTCAAATAAACAAATAAAATCTTAAAAAAAAAAAACCCACACAGGGGTGCCTGGCTGGCTCAGTTGGTTAAATGGCGGACTTGGTTTTGGCTCAGAGTGGTGAGATGGAGCCCGGTGAGGAGATCTGCACTCAGTGGGAAGTCTGCCCCTCCCCAACTTGCATGCACACACACGTGCACACATGTGGGTGTGCACGTGCTCACGCTCTCTCTCTCTCTCAAATAATCTTTAAAAAAATACAATGCCCATGATTTTTGTCAGTATTCTATGAAGCATGTCACAATTAACATGTACCAGTACTCCTGGGCAATTCTGGTAAACGTAATGTTGATCTCAGTATGTTTTTCATTGCAACTTATTATTTAATATGCATTGTTATTAGTAATGCATCCTGGCAAAATAACTCCTTTAACAACGTCCTCCAAATGTTCACTATGTTGTGGTATTAGAGCTGCAGCTGAATATTGCACCTGGAAATCACTAAGCTCTAGAAACATGTTGGATGTGATTAAAAAACACTATAAAAAGTAGGTCAAACTACCCAAATGTGCTGTGCTGTTAATTTTGGAGAGAGTACTAAGAAAACATTAGAGACACTGCAGAGGAAATAAAAAGCAGTCTTAAAGCAAAAATATGTAATAACAGTTGAAAGAGTATATGGTCCCCAAGTTTAATTTGCTCTCTACTCCCCTTTTACATTTGTTCCAAAGGGAAAATTAGTCTTGAATAATGGTAGGTTTTCAGGAATGCATCTCTTGCTCAAAGTTCAACCACGCTGCATTTTTCCTTAAAAGCATCTGACAACATTTTGCCTTCTTGTCCAGTTTTATGAAAGAGTCCTGGGGTTTATCAGCAAAATGGAATTTCCATGAGGATGAAGTCTAATGTGGCCTTAGAACTTAATACCATGTCTGCCTGGAAAATAATAGTGTCTAATAAATATGTGGTGAATAAGTAAATGAATAAGTATACAACCTCAGATAACTTAGCACCAACACCCATCCCAAAGATTTCGCTCTAAACCTAAAGCCCTCCAGACCATGTATGAGAGCATTCATTCCCGAGAAAGATGTTGATACTTCTTAGGTCAGAGAACTGACAATTTATCCCTAATTTTCCCTGCCAAGCAACAAGTAATTAAACCAGTTTACAGCCCTTTAATAACCCAAATAAATAAATCAGCCTTTGGCACAAAACTTTCAAAGGCATCAAAGTCTGCCCCCTGTGGGAGTTTTTTAATACAATGCTTTGTTTTGATGCTTTCCATCTCTTTTGAGAGTAAATGTAAGAAATGGCTTTTTTCTTTTTTAATAAAGATTTATTTATTTATTTTAGAGCCAGAGAAAACAAGCACAAGTGGGAGGGGCACAGGGGGAAGGAGAATCTGAAGCCGACTTCACGCTGAGCATAGAGCCTGATGTGGGGCTTGACACAGGGCTCAATTTCCTGATCCTGAGAACACACCCTAAGCCAAAACCAATAGTTGGAAGTTCAACCCACTGTGCCCCCCTGGTGCCCCAAGAAACAGCTTTTTGATACTCAGCACCGTGTTCACCATAATGGATGCTGAGTTGTTAGTTACATCGCACAAAGCCCTCTTTATGAGAACCTCCACAATAAATTCCTGCTTGGTGCTTGTATCAAGTAGATACTCCTGAGCAACTGATTTGCTTTCATCTCTTTGAAACAGTAAATTATATAATTGACCATGTTTCTTTTTGTATGTGTGTGTATATATGTACATGTTAAGTGTTAGAAAGCTTAGAATCCAAATTTGTGGACCAACGTAACAAGGGTTGAGCCCAATTCCCAGCCATAGCTTTTGTTCCTTCTCATCTCTTTCTTCCTTTGCTTTCTTTTTTAATTCAACTTGTGTTTTATTCATCTCCCCTAAGCCCCTCTGCAACAAGGCAAGGTCTCAAATAATGTCAAAATCTATCAAAGCCTTTAGTTTTTTCTTTAACCCTCCGAAGGGGCAGATTCAGGCATGAAACTCCCTTTAGTAAATGAGATAAGCATGCTTTCTTTTTTCACAAATCACGGTGTTTGTTTTTTTTTTCCCCCCTAAGCTAGATGATATTTTGTTAAATACCCAGTAACTCACTTTGGTTATAGGTGGCTCTAATTTATCTGGTATGAAATCTAAACTCACTGATCTGTAGTTCCCTCTGGGCTGATTTGGGGGGCGGGGAGCAGGTTGGGGGTGGAGCATAGATCACATTACTCATCTCTCCAGCTCAGAGGGCTATGTCAGTAACCCCCCAGTTTTCCAGTGACCGCTCACGTAGGTGCCATCTGGTCTTTCCGTGCTATATTTCTATCTGGCTTGATAGTTACACCTTGTGCTTTTGCAGTAATTGATCCAGTAATGCTGATCTCTTTGGTAATTTGCTAGCAAAGCCTAAGGCACAGAATGCACAGACTCTAAACTCAGATGTGTGTTCCTATCTCAAACCTGTGACTTGCCAGCTGTGTGACTTTGGGAAAGTGCACAACCTTTCTGTGCCTCAGTCTGCCCATTTGTAAAAGGAGATCAATAGCGGGAAGTTGTGGGGATTGAATGAGGCAAGGTATATAAAATACCTGGTGTGGTGCCTAGCGGATGGCTAGTAGTCACTAAAAATGTTGTGTTGTTGTTGTTGTCGTCATTGCTGCTGTAGTTTGAATTCTGCATTTGCACAACATCCACTTAAGCCTCTAGCTGACCTTGCCCTTTTTGTGGATATAAAGAGTCTATTATTTTTAGCCTTGGAGTCCCTTACCAATACTCTCTTAAATTCTTTTTTTGGGCATGTCTAATTTCTAGTGTATGCCTTCCTGTTTTCCTCACTTAGCCTGTCTTTCCATTTTTGAAAAATGGCAGGAGAAAAACCCATTTTATTTTGCTAGTTGACCATGAAGAGTTGTATGTGTGCTTTTGTTGTTTTCTTGAAAGTGCCAGGTCTTTTGGTTCCTTGGCATGCATTTATCCTGGACTTCGAGCAAGCTATTCTAAAATAGTCACTAGGCTGTCTTAGCTTTTAAACTCTTCCTTTCAATTTTTCCCCTAACAAATGTTCCCACTCGGCCATTAAGCTCTTTTCATGAATAATAACATGAGGCATTTCTTTGGTTTTCCTTCTCCCTCTGGAAAGTGAAAATTGCCCTGACAACTGCTCACTAGTGTTTCCCCCATCCCCCCATGCCTTCCTGCAAGACTCCCAGTCATGTCTTGAGGCCAAGTTCCACACATTTCCTTCTATTTGAATTATACTACAAAGCTGCCTTCTTAACTTTCTACCAACCTGCCTCTTTATCAGTTTTTCTGCCAGCCTAGTATGGCCCTGTCCTTTACCCACTCGGCAAGCATTTGACTATCGTGAGTAATGCTGTAATAAACATGGGAATGCATATGTCTCTTCAGTAACCCGTGTTCATTTCCTTCGGACAGATACCCAGAAGTGGGATTGCTGGATCGTATGGTAGCTCTATTTTTCATTTGTTTGAGGATGCGCCGCACTGTTCTCTATTGCAGCATTATTCGCAATAGCTAAGATGTGGAAACAACCAGCATGTTCGTGAGTGGGTAAGTGGATAAAGAAGATGTGGGGTGTATAGACATGTAGTACAGTACTATTCAGCCATGAGGGGGGAAAAAGGGGAATATTGCAACAACATGGACAGACTTTGGAGACATTAGGTTAAGTGAAATAAATCATACTGACAAAGATAAACACTATAGGTATCTCTGAAATGTGGACTCTAAAAACAAACAAACAATCCTAAATTGTAAAAGCAGAGCCTAAAATGGTGGTTACCAGGGGCTGCGGGACAGGGAAATGGGAGAGATGGATTTTTTTTTAAAGATTTTATTTATTTATTTGACAGGCCGAGATTACAAGTAGGCAGAGAGGCAGAGAGAGAAGGAAGCAGGCTCCCTGCTGAGCAGAGAGCCCGATGCGGGGCTCGATCCCAGGACCCTGGGATCATGACCTGAGCCAAAGGCAGAGGCTTTAACCCACTA
>NW_019154166.1:6970584-6991900 GCF_002288905.1 Enhydra lutris kenyoni | reverse complement strand
GATGCGGGGCTCGATCCCAGGACCCTGGGATCATGACCTGAGCCAAAGGCAGAGGCTTTAACCCACTGAGCCACCCAGGCACCCTGGGAGAGATGGATTTTAAGGGTAGGTACTTGCAGCTGTGACCATTCCCAATGTACAATATTTCCACTTGTGGTTTTTCAACTTTGTCATGGTGAGAAAGCGATACATACTCAGTAGAAACTGTACCCTGAATTTTGAATTTTGATCTTTTCCAGGGCAAACAGTGTGTGGTATGACCCTCTGCCGTGAAGCTAGCTGTATGTGGTACTACTCTCTGTCGTGAAGCTAGTCATATGTGATACGACTTTCTGTCGTGAAGGTAGCGATATGCAATATGACTCTGTCGTGAAACTAGCGATATGTGGTAGGACTCTGTCGTGAAGCTAGCTATATGTAGTATGACACTGTCGTGAAGCTAGCCAATGTGGTAGGACTCTGTTGTGAAGGCAGCAATATATGGTATGACACCCCCCCACCCCCTGCCCCAGCCTGAAGTTAGTGCCATGTGATAGGACTCTCCGTCGTTAAGCTACCGGTATGTTGGTACGACTTTCTGTCGTGAAGCTAGCGGTATGTGATACGACTCTCCATCATGAGGCTGGCGATATGTGATACGACTGTCAGGAAGGTAGCTATATGTAATGACTCTGTTGTGAAGCTAGTGATATGTGGTGTGACTGTTGTGAAAGTAGCGACATGTGGTAGGACTGTCATGAAGGTAGTGATATGTAGTATGACTGTCGTGAAGCTACCAGTTTGTGGTACGACTCTCTGTCGTGAAGGTAGCTATATGAAGAATGACTCTGTCGTGAAGCTGGCGATATGTAGTACACCTCTCTGTCGTGAAGCTAGTGATATGTGGTATGACTCTGTTGTGAAGGTAGCAATATGTGGTATGACACCCCCCCGCCCCCCGACACCCGCCTGAAGTTAGCGGCATGTGATACGGCTCTCTGTCGTGAAACTACCGGTATGTGGTACGACTCTGTCGTGAAGCTGGGCAGTGAGCCATGTTTTCCCATCAGCCTCGCAATTATGAGATTAAACCACCCACGGACTTAACAAACATTCTGCATCCATACAGCTATGCTGAGTCTCCCTTTCAGTAGGGTATTCAGTAAATTACAGGAGATACTTATAAAATAGTCTTCGTGTTAGATGATTTTGCCCAAGTGCAGGCTATTGTAAGTGGCCTGAGCACGTTTAAGGGAGACAAAGCTAAGCTACGATGTTTGGTAGGTTAGGTATGTGAAGTGCATTGCCAACTTATGGTACATTTTTCAATTCACAATTGGGTTTATCGAGATGGACCCCATTGTAAGTCAAGAAAAATCTGTAATAGATAAATAAAACCTGGAGACCTAGTACATAGTACAGTGATTATAGACAACAAAACTGTATTCTAAACATGGAACTTAAGAGACTGGATATTACTTGTTCCTTGCACCAGAAGAAAGGACAATTATGACATGGTAGAGGTGTTAGCTAATGCTGCAATGGCAAGGGTCTTGCAGTGTAAGGGTACCAAATCACCATAAACACCTTAAACTTACATAACACTGTATGTCAAATGGAACAATGAAAAAACCCAAACAAACAAGTATTTGAGTAGCCCCTGTAATTGGTCACAATCTCTGGGAAGTGAAGGGTTCCCCAAAATACCATTCCTGCCCTCAAAGAGTTTACATTCTGGTAAGGACTAATGTTGCAAGGGTGTGTACAGGTGTGATGGATGCATTTTGCCCCCGTGCTCCACTTGGTTATATTGGCTGAGGGAAGTCTTCCTTAAAGGGATGACATAAAGGGGAAAAAAAAAGGAATCATTACAATATTATCCCACAGTAGTGGCTATCAGGAACTAAGAGACAGTGAAGGCAGAGTCAGGTTTCTGCAGATTGAGTGATGAATACAGAAAGCACATCAGGCAACTCTTTCAAGAAACTTAGCCATGCAAGATTGGGAAGACATAGGATGGGATCAAGAAAGTATAGCTAGGGACTGATAGAGACAAAATAATTAGGTGCATTGAGGGACTGGAGATCTAGATATTACTACCAGAGGAATATTGTGATAATAACTATTGGAGTTGTATAGAGGGAGTTGTCCGGAGAGGAGGTGGTGGCCAGCGGTGTGAGTGGCCACAAAAAGTTAATGCTGGGATCATCGGGACAGCACATCGCAGTTTACTATTGGTACAATGTAGAGAAGCTGAATCCATTCAGGTAGCTCTGGGGTTAGGACAGAAGTCTTTAAGCCCTGCACTAAAGATTTCAGTAATTGATGAAAAGACCTGGTTGAATGAATACATTCAAGCAATATGGACGGCAGTCTGCCATATGGACTGGCAGACTCCAAAGTCCAAGAAACATGGTTCAACATCCAGCCTTGTCCCTTACTGTATGAGACTGGACAGTTTGCCTTACTGCTCCCTACACTTCCGTGTCCTCATCTGTGAGTGGGGGGTTCATCCTAATGCTGTTCTCCTACAGTTACTGGACTATTGTGTGAAAATTAATGGCACGCAGTAAATGCTAAGTCAAGATGCAAGACCATATGACAGTAGAGATCAGTTTCCAAAGTGAGGAGCCTAAGGGAGTGTAAATTTTCAGAGAAAATATCTAAAATAGACACAGAAACACAGAAACCAGAATCAATTTTTGGTTCTTAAACACCTTAGCTATATGGAGGGGAAAAAATGAAAATATCAGTTGTTCGCTATGGAGAGATATTATTATAGGGCTTTCCCTGGAGAAGGTGATGAGGGGAGTCCTCCCCTGAAAGGTGGGGCATGGAACTACTTGGAGAATTTCCTCTGTGAGTCCTGGGGTATGAGAGAAAGTACTATGGTCTTGCTTCCTTCTGAGAAGTCTTCAAAACTAACTAGTCAAAGGAGAGACTCAGCCTTCACTCTTGGAGTTGGGAAGAGAGAAAGCTGGGTTGGCATTCCCTATGGATTAGATGTGGTCCCACCAAAGAAAGAGTGGTTGTGTGGTTATATTAGGTCCTGCCCTACTATTATTAGAGGATGGGGATGCGGATCAGTGAAAATAGACAAAGCTTCTTGGCATGAATCTTGAAGAAACAGATTTATTTGAAGCTGAAGAATTCATCTGATTCTGAAAGCAGCTTTGAGGAGAAAGAGGTTGTGTCTCTCTATGAGAAATCTCATGATGGCCACATTTCAGTCAAGCACAGAGGAGGAGAAAACATTTGTGAAGAGGCTGCGTATGGAGAGAGTCTGCTTCTCTGGAAGGGGTGACCCTTAATGTACAGTGTGGAGGTTGAATCGGAGAAAAGTAGCAGATGTCAAGATAAAATGAAGAGGGTGCATTACAGAGACACTAACATCTCCATTTGGGACAGAGGTGGAGACAAGGTAGGTAAGTTCCACAGAATCAGGATGATTTAACATCTGCTATTCGTTATTCGTATATGATGTCAAAGGCCTATAAAGTATAGTAATGTCGAATGGGAATAGAACATAAATTTAAAATAAAGATGCAGTGAAGAGTAATAATGGAATTGTCTTTCTTGTACACATTCGCACACGTTGGATTTGCCCGGGCTGGAAGGCTGGTGTGTGGATACCTGTTCTCTCAAGGTGGGTATGTGTATCCTTTCAGTATGTTCATAAAACTCAGCAGTAACATGGAGTTGAAGACATGCGTGGCTAGGGGTACAGGGAATGAACATTTTTCTTCCTTCCTGACTTCCCCCAGTCTCCACTACTTTGTAATTTCCAGTGAGGTGCTCTTTGCTCTCCTTTCCAGGGAGCCCTGTTTGGGTTTGCACCTCTTTTTCTTATTGTGGCCTTGCCTCTTCTGCCATGACTGTGGGGGCGGGGTCACATCGTTCCATGTGAGTTCCAAATGCAGAAACACTAAATCCATCCCCTATTTTTCCATCCAACCACAGATTTGCTTTTGGAGCCTTGCCCTGATGTCAGGAAGAGCAGGGTGGGGAATGGGAATCTGTGGCTCCTCGGAATAAGATACCACTCAGACCTCACCCCATTCCCTGGCACCCTCCAGGGCTCCCACCTCGAGAGCTATGCAGACACATGTGCTAGGATTTGGCATTCCCTGGAATTAAGCCAAGTCACGGCAAGATGTGCTTATTAGGGGTGCCTGGGTGGCTCAGTGGGTTAAAGCCTCTGCCTTCGGCTCGGGTCATGATCTCAGGGTCCTGGGATCGAGCCCCGCATCAGGCTCTCTGCTCAGCCGGGAGCCTGCTTCCCTCTCTCTCTGCCTGCCTCTCTGCCTACTTGTGATCTCTCTCTCTCTCTGTCAAATAAATAAAAATCTTTAAAAAAAAAAAAAAAGATGTGCTTATTAGTTGATGATGTGCCATTTGCTTCAGGAAATTACATTTTATATGTTTATGCATTCTGTATGTATTTTACTGATATACATTTGCTATGTATTTCATTTGGCAACTTCCCAAACATTCTCATGCCCAGTGTCTCAACCACAGTGGTAAAAAATACACAGCCTTTGGTATATATTTTCTCAACGTGATGACTGTGTGACCTCGGACCACTGGGGAAATCTCTTTGCACCTCATTTTCCTTGTCTGAAAAGGGTATTAGTCAGATAATCTCCTTCATAGGATTGCCTTAGGAACCAAGTGAGATACTCCATATAAAATTCTGAACCCAATGACTAACACTTGGTAGAATGTTAGTTGTTAATAATCATGGTACTATTATTAATAGCTCCATAAGGGCTATATGTAGGCAAGGTAGGCTCAAGAATTTGATGGGCTGATTCCGGGTCACACACTGAAACAGTGCTTTCAAGAGTCCAAATTCAGTGCTCTTTTCACTGTGTCATAATTAACTCACATTTCAGTATTCAGTGTCAAGTAATGCTGGCCGTTCTCTCTTTCCCCATCCATATATCTATCATCTATCTGTATCATCTACTCATCAGGTATCTATCATCTATCTATCCACAAACCATCCATTCATCCATGTGCCTAGTATCTATCATCCATCCATCCATCCATCCATCCAACCACCCATCCATCCAACCATCCATCCATCCATCTTATATAAAGGATTTTTTTTAGTTATAAATGACTGAATGATTTTTTACAGCATTAACTGCTTGCTTGTATGTCAGGCAAAACTGATCCAAGTTGGACTGATCTTTACCTCATGGTTCTTTAAGACAGAGTGCTTCTCTCTCTCTCTCTTTTTTCCTTAAACTCACAATTTTCTGAAGCATCCATGGAAAATTTCTCCCTTCAGAGATTAACTTAGATGAACTCAGGCAATTCAGTTTACTTCTTAGTGCTTTAGGCATTTTATGTGTAGAGCAGAAAGAGGTGACTTTTCTCCTCCAGAAGGAATGTGAGGGGCTTGTGGGTTCTGCAAGACATGGTGTCATGTTGGTCTCCTGAATAGAGGTCTGCTCAGAAATGGAAAGAGATCTCATAGCAAGAACACAAGCTCAGTGTACAATCTAAACACTCTTTAGTTGGATATCAGGCAACAGCTTGGATTTCTGTGTTTTCTGAGTGTGATTTGAGAAAAGGAGCCTGGCCTGCCACCCACGTTTTTGGCAAGGAATGAGGTTTGCAACTGCCCTCTGTGGGCTCCCGTGTACGAGCACTTTGAAGGACGTGTGCAAGAAGCCAAGAGTGACATCACCGCTGCTGTTATCAGATGAAATGAGATCCATACTTAATGGCTCAGAGGTTGGGCTGCCTGGCCAAGAAATCGCATCAGCAGTTCACCTTGCAACAAGTAGGTGCTCAGTAAGTATTTGTGGATATGCCCTGCTGACCTTGGAAATCAGCAGAGTTTCAGAACTTTCCATTCATTCTATAGATAGCTCTGTTATTCCCTTGGTGACTAATGAGTCTGGCTCCCACTTTTCACCACCTTCTGCAATAGCCACCATTCATGAAGGCCTGAGTGTTCCTCTGCCAGACACACTTCATTTGGCAAAAGTGATTTTATGAGCTCATAAGGTCATTTCAGGAAATGAAAGATGAATTTAATCTGATATCTGTTGCTTAGACTGGATGCCAAGGATACTTATCCCACCTTGAGGTACATTTCTGTAAATGTTTCACTTTTTTTATTCGGAGGATTCTTCTTTTCCATCTCAGTTGGTAGCTAAGTTCTGCTCTTTCTCTGGGTGTGACTGTTCTCCCATATTTGACCATCTACCATCTCTGTGATAAACGCTCACATCCAGATCTCCAGGCCAAAACCCAACTATTCTTCATGAGTTTTTACCAGAGCTATCTTCACAAAAACTATCATGGCCATATGCTACTTGTGTTGTAGCTTACTTAATAATTTTCTTTAAGTTGATTTACTCCTTATCTATCTATCTATCTATCTATCTATCTATCATCTACCTAATCTATTTGTAATGTATGTGTTTTATGTATGTGTATACATTCCCATAAATGGAACACCTAGTATTACTTATCGTAACTACTTAGGAACTACTTGGATGTCCATGAGGCTTCAGGTGATCGGCAAATCCTGTGGATTTCAGCTCAAAAACAACCAAATTTGGTCTTATTTCTCTCCCCGCCTCAACTAGGGAGAGTCTGCTTCCCCCTAGAAGGGGGGCTAGATTTTGCAACAGCTTCCTTCTTTTTCTTTTTTACTTAATTCCCCAGCTGTACCAAACTACTTGTGTATGTGTATGAGAGATGGGTATTAAGGAGGGCTCACCATGGCTCACAGTTTGTGAACAAAATTACATTTATCTAAGATTTAGATAAACAAAAATAAATATTAGACTGGATAAAGGAAAGCCACATTTGTTTGCCAGCTGATGTCATCTAAAATTATGTTTGTCTCCTGTGTGTTTTCAAAGAGGCTGCATGAGGCTAATTAGAAAAAGAAAAAAAAAAGAAAAATAAATATTCTGGAGACATCTGGCTCATGTCACCTTTTCCTTTAAAAATTGAATTATTTACCAGTCTCATCTGAACCTTGTTTACTGGTACAGAGATGGGACATTTCTTTCATTTATCATGAGTCAATAAGCTTTAGGAAAAAAAAGATTAATAAAAGGCATGGAAGAATTTACAACAAAGACCACATTTTAATTTAATTTTGAAAAGGAGTGTATAATCCTAGTCATCAAATGCTAAGACAGTGTACATTTAGTCTGTATTCACTGCCAGTAAGTAAGAAAGAGGAAAGGGACACATAAAACACGTCTCCCTACACTCACTTCAGATGTTGGGGCTAAGTCAGCATTTCAGTGTGAAGTGGTATTTTCTGTTTTCTGGGAATATCTCAACATTTTAGTGTTTGATCCTTTCTCTGAGGATGGATAAATTCATGTTGAGGGTCCTATGTAGCCTTCAAACTAGAGTTTTCTTAGCCTGGTGCCTGGAACTAATTAATTAGTAGCTAAAGTAAATCTCATCTGGGCAGTTATTTAAGTTCATCTCTCAATACCTGTAAGTTTAAGAACTCTTAAATATCCAGCTATGAAAGTTAAAGAAGTACAGTGTCAGAGATGATGGGCATTCAGTAGTATTTGTGTCCACATCACACTCTGCAAGAGTAGGCTATAGACGTTGAACTGAAGAGCATTGGGCACGCCCCTAAATCCCATCCGCAGCTGGGGACAGAGGGGTAGCCTGCAGAGACAGAACAATCTTCTGCTTAGAACCGATTCTATTAGCATCATTTATTGAATATTTAAAAAGTTGGGCACCTAGGTGGCTCAGTGGGTTAAGCTTCTGCCTTTGGCTCAGGTCATGATCTCAGGGTCCTGGGATTGAGCCCCACATCAGGCTCTCTGCTCAGTGGGGAGCCTGCTTCCCTTCCTCTTCCTCTGCCTGCCTCTCTGCCTACTTGTGATCTCTGTCAAATAAATAAATAAAATCTTAAAAAAAAAAAATTTAAATAAATAAATAAATAAATAAAGTAAAAAAAAAAAAAAAAAACCCTCTAGTCACTGTTTCACCATAGGGAAAATTGTGTGATTTGGAGAATTTTATTTTATTTTTAAAAATTATTTATTTATTTATTTGGCAGAGAGAGAGAGAGAGACAGTGAGGGAAGGAATACAAGCAGGGGTGTGGTAGAGGGAGAAGCAGCTTTCCTGCCAATCAGGGAGCCCGATGTGGGGCTTGATCCCAGAACTCTGGGATCATGATCTGAGCTGAAGCCAGACACTTACCAACTGGGCTACCGAGGTGCCCTGATTTGGAGAATTTTAATGCAGTAACAGAAAACAGGGAAATCCACAAAAGCACAGGATGTGTTACTTCCCACATGTTCTCCAACCTCTAGACAGATAATCTCCAAGAATAAGGAATATATCCATGTGTATATTGGTGAATTTTGCAGAAGAGGTTTGGAGAGATTCCATCATTGTTTTGTGCTGGAACACTGAGTTATCCTGGGCTCTGGGCAGCCAGTTCCTAACCTGATTCAGTTTTGTTTTGTTTTTTTTCTCATTTCCTATGAAAGACATTTTAAACCTTCCCATTTTCCTCCTACCCTGTCTTATTCTTCCTACTGCTCTTGTTCTCAGCAGTCAAAATGCCCTTGCTCCCCAGATACACGGAAGCTGTCAGAAAGAACACCCTTCCTTTGCTGGGATGGCCTGCATGGGAGCCCAGCCTCCATCACTGCTGTAATAGGCAGAGGTCCTGGCCTGTTGATTTTCTCTACCCAGATCCTGGGTTCTCTCTGGCTGCTCCTTCTATCTGCCTATCTCCAAATGCCTAAAGCTCTGTTTCCTTTTCCTTCTAAGCACCCCCTCTGGTTTTTCTCAACAACTCACATGACTTTAATTAGCCCCTGAAATGTTTAGGGTTTCAAGATGTGCTCTTCCTGATCATCTTTTTTCAGGGCTTTAAAGCCATAAAGCCAAATGCCTAATGGGCATCTTCATCTGGAAGGTTTTTCTAAATTAGTATTTATGAACTGAGCCCAAGCTGTTCTTCCCCTTATGGTTCCAGGCTTTTGATGAATGGCACCACCAACTCTGCAGGTGTCCAAAATCTGAATCTTAAACCTCATCTGTGACCCTTGATTCTTTCTCATTTCCTTAGTCTCCAAGAACTTGGGGTCTAGCATCTAAATGCATCTCAGTTCTGTTTCCCTCTCTCAATCCTCAATGTAAATACCTTAGTTCAGCATTATCTTTCATTAGGAGCACTGGCAAAGAAGAATTATTCACCAGACTCTCATTAAAAATTATAAGACAGATTTTATTCAAGATAGTGCAGTAGGGGAGACAGAATGTGCTCAACTCCACAGAGGTGACTGGGCATTTTAAAGGGAGGAGGAGTGGAGGGGAGCATACAGGGCTTCCTAGAGTCAAGGAAGTTGAAAATGACAAGAATCATCTAGAGGGATGGCACAATGTGATTAAGCCTATCTCTGCCCATTGACTGGTATGTATTGAAGTTAGCCTCCTATTCACCCCCAGAGACTGGGAGACAAGGGCTCTTTCTTTCTTAATGATTATGTTTTAAAAGGATGGCCCCAGATTCTTGTGAAAGACATTCCAGGGTTGAAGAAGATATATACCAAAGGAATATAGAAAGGATTTACAACCGCAAATTTTCTAAAGTCAATACTCTAGGAAAAGGGAGGTCAGGGGCCTATAGCTAGGTTTTGGCCAGAACAACTGGTAAAGTATCTTGGCAACACTGAGTTTTCTCAGGCCCACATTTAAGGAGATTGGGGGTCATCATCCTAGAGAAACAGCTTTGAGCTGATAGACCGTATGCTAGTATTTATTCAAGTCTCTCTATGTGTGGGTGGTAGAGCAAATTGTTTGTGCTGTAAGCTGCAGTTTCTATAGGCCAAAGTTGAAGGCTGCCTTCTCAGAGCCTGGCTAGACTTTGATCAGGAAGAGTCCCGTCAGTACTCTAATGCAAAAAATTGTAGTAGATGGCCTCAAACATGGCTTTCAACATTTCCTCCCATCCCTGTACCTATGTGTCACTCCTCCCAGCAACAGTGGATTTGATTTCATCTCCTTGAATCTTGTCTGGCACCTCGCTTTGATCAATAGAATGCAGTAGAAATTTCTGGCCCATATAAACTCTTTCACTCTTGTAGAACCCTGAGCCACAGTTTTAGCAGCCTGACTGCCCTAGTTGGAGAGAGAGTGGCCCAGCCAGCCTCCAGCATTCTAGCCACCCCAGCTCAGGCCCTGGACGTGAGAGTGAAGCCTCTTTGGATGTCCAACCTCAGCCAAGCTCCCAGTTGAATGAGCCTCGTGAAGAAGACCCAGCTAACACCTTGTGAAGCAGGCTTGGGCAGTCTCTGCACAGCCCTGCCCAAATTTCAGAATCATATGCAATAAATGGTGGTTGTTATTCCAAGCTGTGGATTTTACCTCTGGATACAGGCACTCAGGAACCTTTGTCTGTCTCTTGTGCTTTTCTCACTTTGCTTGAGAAATCAAGACCCACTGCTAGACATTTCATTTTTCCATGATAATGCGTTCTTAACTAAGATTTTTTAAAGAGCAATTATGAACTTCAGTTGTTTAATGCCAGGTATAGCGACTTTAAACTTCCGATGATTTTGCTTACTCTCAGATCCGTATTCTCTACCTTTTCATTTTTAGGTTTACAAATAGCACATTTATCTTCATTATGGACTATTTCAGTGAAGTCAGTGTGACTGGACGGATGGATAATGTGAAACCATTCTTACAGTCTGTGATTTGCCTTTCCTAGCACTGACTGTCATAACCACACAGTTGCAATTAAATAGTATTCATGGAGATATTTTATCTTTCCAGTTTCCCAGGTGAACTGTGTGACATTTAAGATAATTCATAAATACAGTTTGTACTTCTGTCATATATATTAGGACATACAAGAGAAAGAATTGGAGGTTAGGTGCCAGTGTGGGCATAAGGGGTGGGGGGATGTCTACCTATTCTTTTGTAGAAAAGCACACTTCAGGATTGTGAGGACACATTCAAGCCAGAAGGGATAAGACCTAAATATACATCACGGGAAGGTTAGAGCTAATGATGGTCCCTGCATTTTTCTCCATATTATCTTTACCAGGCCACCGCAGGACCTGGGAAGACAGATGAAGCTTCCTATGGGAAAAGCAGCCTCCTAGCCCCTGCTGATATACTTGTACAGATAAATAATGGGGGAGAACCTCTTATCAGTTGGCCCAGTTCTGTTGGGATTCTCCAAAGACCAAGGCTTGAGCCAGGTGGTTTATTTGTCTATAAGAAAAAAACAGAAACACAAGTTTGATAGAAAAAAAATGAGGAGGATAAGTGAAAGCTGGATGGCTGGGTTTTTTGGGGAGTTTTGGGTCTCTATTTCCAACTTTTCCCCTAAATTCTCCCCTAAAACAAACACATTCCTGTGGAAGCTTCACCACATAAACAGATCCATTCACAAGGATGCTGCTTTGAGGACTGAATCCAACTTAAGGTCAAGGTTAGGGCTCGGGGCCAGTCTCACCAACTTTTAGTACTCAAAGAAGTTCTGATTTGATTTAAATTCAGTTTTGTTCCTCTTTTAAAAAAATTGCAAAATATGCCCAAGCAAATAAGGAGAAAGTAAACACACCAGTTGCTCCTCTTCCAACTTCAGTGGCTTCCCTTCTTCCCTTCTTATCTGAATGCTGTCCAGATCACAAGGTCTGGCTCAAGCTCTACCACGTGGAGTTGTGCATATAGTAGTCCTACAGAAACACATTTTCATTCTGTTGGGTTGTCCCCTAGTATATATCAATGCAGATGGGAAAAAAGTGATGTCATGTGAAATGCAAGAGATGTGAGGGGAAGAGCCCGACTCTGTGTTCCCTAGCTTTGCCACTTCCTGAATTAAGTTTGAGCAAATCCTTTAATTTCTCAAGGCTCATTTGTTTAGACAAACATTGTTCATTATGCTATTTAAAGGAAATGGCAGGTAAAAGTGCCCAGGGGTGCCTGGGTGGCTCAGTCAGTTAAGGGTCAGACTCTACACTTCAACTCAGGTCATTATTTCAGGGTTGTGGGACTGAGCCCTGCATCAGGCTCCACACTTAGCGTGGTATCTGCTTATCCTTGTCCTTCTATTCCTGCTCCCCACCTTTATCTCTAAAATAAATAAGTAAAATCTTAAAATAAGAGTGCCTAAAGTGTGCCTGACACATCACAGATACTCAGTGTTGGGTGTGTGTTTAATCATTGTAGTCTTTTCATGGCTAGTGAAAAGGGACAGAATCTCTATACGGCGTTTCATCAATTTCCATGGATGTGTTTCCCACTTGAGTGTCTGGAGGAAGAGGACCAGTGTATAACCCACCATAACCGTGTACTGCTGGGGAACCAGGAGGAGAGCTGTTCAGCAAAGAAGACTTCAGGTTCACATAGCAGATTTCAAATAGGAACCAGGGATTCTGTGAGGTCAGTAACAATTCCACTACTGTGCCACTGGAATGTGAGGCTCAAACTGGCAATGAATATAATAAACACAGGCTTTTTATAAACAGTGTGATGACTCCTGTTAATAGCTTGGTTTCCATTGATCCTTATTATCTCTCTATAGGGGTTGAGGGAAGAGAGGGAAATGGGTGCATTTCTGGCCTTCTTATTTATTAGTAGATTGATTTCCTCTTGGTCTCTTTTCCTCCCCAAAACGTGTCATCCTGAAATGTGGGCAAGAGCCTGATTTAGTAGGAAGAGTTAAGAATTCAAATGCAGAAGGATTTGTGTCCGAGTCAGTTAACAGGCTATATACTGTGGACAAGTTTATCAACTGCACTGTGCCCCCATGCCATGTCTGCCATATTGGATAGCCATACTCATCACATATCTCACAGAGAGAAGCAAAGCATTAAAAATGAGGCATCTCGAACTGGAGTTTGCTCCTGACTCCCTGGAATCTCATACGATTCCTAAAGAAGTGGGAGCTGATGGCCAGGATTCAAGAGCAGGAGGTGGGTGTGGCATAGAAAGAGTCGCAGAATAGAGCTGGTAACTAGGTCAGTCTTCCTGAGTGAGAAGTGTGTGGTTAGAATTAAATGCAGGGAAAGACAGTAAGGGAATTCACAACTTTGTTTGTATTAACATAGGCCTAATAATCTGCTGACTCGAAAGATTCCTCTCAGAGGTAGAAATAACTCTACTGCTAACATAAATTTCCATGGAGTCGTTTGGTTTCCCGCTTGCCACCAACTAAGGGACCCAGTTGATTACATATTCTCATGCAGTGTGCATGCAAACTGAAAAGCTCTGCTTGGAACACTTCTGGTAAACAGGATACATCTGAGATGCTTAAAAGGTCCCCCAGATGCTAGTTTTCCCAGCATCTCTTGTATAAAGATGTGCCGTTTGAGGTGGAATCATCACGACATATAATGGCTGACCTGTTGGCGTCACAATGAAAATGTGGCAGGAAGTGGGGTGAATCTGACTGGCATGCAACTAGGTCGTGGTTTTATTGTTTTATTATTACATTTGTGTTCATTTCGCAGCAGTTTAGTGAAGGTCCCCCATAAAGAGATTTCTCTGGGAGTGAAACCACAATCGTGGGGGGTTTGACCATCACCTTGTTTGTAAGGACTCCACTGGGGTTCACAACCATGGAGATTCATCGGACAGATCGAGTGGAGATAATTTGTGTTGTCGATGTGATTCCTTAAGATTCTTTGTTTCTGGTGTAGGTCTATCCCCAGTTTGCATAATTAACCTTATGGGAAAAAATGGGAAGGGATTAAATAATCCAACAATGTCCCTTCCTCCCACCCTGGCATGGCAGTCACTTTTTGCTTACATGGTAGCCTTCTTCCCTACCCCACAAACACACCTTCTTCTTCCCCCCTTTTGTTTTGGACTTTGTTTTCCCATGTGGGTAAAAAGGGTAAGCCCTCCTCAGATCCACAAATGAATTACCATTGACGTAAGCTACTCATGGCAATTCTATCTTCCTTGCCAGTGATTGGTTTAGGCATAAACCAATATGGTTTAGACATAAAGGCCAAGAGGTATTCAAATAAGCTTCTGCTGGAAGTTTTCCTCTTTACTAAGTGGGGATGTATGGGAGAAATACTCCATTTCTTTAATGGACATCCTTAACTTGTGTTTGATGCCTGGAAGTGCTGCAACCATCTTGTGACTATGAGGAGCAACTGCCCTGATTGGCTACACTGGCAGAGAGAGGAAACACTGGACATAGTCGTGCCATTGGATTAAAATTTCCAGACTCACCTGTCTCCAGACGTCTTGTTATAGGAGAGAACGAAGGCCTTCTGATACTTTTGTTCAGGGTTGGTTATTCATGGCCCAAAGAATCCTAATACCTCCCAGTTCCTCCTTAGAAAAAGGAGCCTAAACAGAATTTATTTCTTTAAGATGAATGAAGTAAAGCTGCAAAATGCAGAGTATGAGTTTCTGACAAGTGTTGGGTTGCAAC
The DNA here is from genome assembly GCF_002288905.1 of Enhydra lutris kenyoni. Taxonomy (NCBI): domain Eukaryota; kingdom Metazoa; phylum Chordata; class Mammalia; order Carnivora; family Mustelidae; genus Enhydra; species Enhydra lutris. Next base: position 6,977,497 of record NW_019154166.1, on the reverse strand, counting down.
ATCACTCTGTTCCTTTCTTTCAGGAACCACTCTTGATTTTGGCTGCAGAGAGGCTGTGCCAGGAGTGGTGAAGGCTGAGGTCTGGCACTGGAGACCTTGGGTCTGAATCTTGGTTCTGCTACTTCCTAACTGTGTGTGTATCTGCGGGCAAGATACTTAACAATGAAGCATGGTTTTCTCATCTCTAAAATGGGGATAATAACACCCCTTGGACGTGTTTTGAGGATTAAATGAGATGATGCATGAAAGGCGCTTAGCACAGTGCCTGAAACTTGGTAAGATTTCAACCAATCCAATGTCATTGCCATTTTCATCTGCTCTGAGGACTGAGACATTATTTCCTAGTTGGCCACATCTCTTTTGCTTCCACCCTTGGCTTCCATGCCCTGATATTCTCTTTCTGCTTATTCTCCTGCCTAGCATGTCGCAGACCAGCCTTTGCCTGTGACTCAGGCTCGGTCTTATTCTTGGGTAGTATTTCCAGTCCCTAGCTGCTGTGCTTCTGGATTCCAGTGCTGCATCTTTCCTCCCATGTGGCCAGTGCTGGTGGCCTCTTACCTAGGGCTTGTGTGATTTTCAGTGTGGGTATGAATGGCAGCTGGCCTGAGTAAGGCAGAAGACATTCTACATGGGTGAGTGGACCCCAGCGAATGATCCTGGTCAAATCAAAGGGTTTATGAGGACAAGCTCTTCAGATAATAGAAAGCATAATACTGTTGACTGTGACCCTTTGTGATGGGGCTGCAAATGTGTCATAGGGTGACATCCATGAGAAACCCAGAGATAGGTACCTGCGTGGTAACCTGTGGTGCAGGAGAATGTGGGACCTAGCACCTGTAGCAGTAGGAGGATGGTCTGGTTACCAGGGAGAAAGACGTACTCAATGGAGAAAATTCCCAGGTAACAGAGTTCTTCCTCTCTAGAACCTTCCAGGCTGGGGAGGGAAGGAGGAGGTCCATGAATAAATAAATGGGTAGATAGATGAATCCCATTTTACTGATAAGAAAACTAAGATTGAGGACTGGACTACCCATGCTTGTTAAAGGCCACACAGATACTATGTGTTAAGTGGACTAATCTGTCGATTACTGAATGTTCTGTACCACGGTGAAGGAAGAATGATATGTTTGGTGTTCTCAAGCTTTTTCACGAGAACCATTTGTTAGAAAAATATGAGTATACAGACCTTATCAGCAGCCCACAGATATTTGAATTCATAAAATAAAGGAGGGACTTTCCACCCCCAACCTTGCAACCAGCCCGCTTCTTCTACTATGTATTTTGATTTGGGGCCATTGTGTGCTCTAACTGGGGGAGCATTTCAACTCCATCGAGCACTGTGCATCTGTAAATGTAGATTAACAAGCAGGCTTGACAAAGGGATGCTGTATATGTTAATAAACTCATCAGCGTTTGCCAGAGAGACGCATGACCTATGGAGCTGCCAGTGCTTACTAATATGATTGTCAGACCAGATGACAGGGTAACGACATCTCCTGACACTCCCATTGGAGCAATACCTTGGGACAAGATAACGTGAAATTCATTTGACTACTGCACAAAACACAGTGCACAGACGTCAGCTTGAAACCCACCCCGCATGTTTCCTTACTTTTCTCCCCACTATCAAACTGCAATGATCCTGTTTTGTCTCACAGGTTGTAAGTATACTCACAATGAAAAGGAAATGTGTTGTACAATATCTTTTTTTTTTTGCATCAGATTGTTTCAAGTAAATGGAGCTGCAAAATGAGATGATGGAAATGAAGATGATTATATTCATTACACCTTTGTGTGTAGCCTGTTTCTTGGAAATTTATTCATATGCTATGCTTAATAAACCGTAATTTAAAAATCACCTTGCATGCAAATTTCTAAACTGGTACTGTCATCCATTATACCGTTTCTTGTTTCCTTGGCGGAGTCTGGCACCATCCCAGCCCCTAGAAAAGTAAATGGATGAACAAATATAGTGCTAAAGGTTGATTGATTCCACGGGGAAGAAGAGACATGTATCAGAAGCGCCTTTATTTCTGTTCTCCCCAAGCAGGCAGAGAGGCTGACATTCAGTGTGCCTCTTCCATTCATTTTTTGAGGGAACTGAGAATACTATGAGGGGTAGGTGTTTATTTATGTCTTCCTGGAAAAGCACGAATAGCTCTTGCAAGGCAAATGAATTCTTGAATCATGGAGTCAGATTGGACCTTACAAATCATATAGTTCAACACTCTTCTTTGGCTGAAGAGTAAGTGGCGTAGTACAATGGAATGACAATCTTTGTATATAAAAATGATGCATCCTTAGCAGCCATCTTCCCTTCTGACACGTGGAGAAGGGAGCTGTGTCCACAGCCACTGTCTTCGCACCCTCTGTTTCCTATCTATCATCACTGTCCCGGATGGTAGAAAGTAGGTCATGAAAGTTTTCCCAAAGTGATGGGGTTAGAAAGTGCATTGTAGGATGGTAAGATTTTACAGATGAAAGAGGGTAGGCTTTTCAATGGTACAACAGCTTGAGCAATGACCCAGGGGGTGGGACAAGACAAAGTATATTTGTGGAACAGCAACTAGACTCTCTGTCCCTAAGAATGTCTTTATACAGAGGGCAGGGAGAGATATGGGATCCAAAATTCAAGGGAAGTTGGGGCTAGGTCATAGGTGACCCTGAGTGCCATCCCTGAACGATCTCTAACCCAGATTTATCTACTGAGTAATGAGAAGTCTTCACAAGTTTTTGAACAGGGGAGAAATTCAGAACAGCAGTGCTCCAGAAAGATTAACGTAATGGTTCAGGGAAGGAAAAGTGTTTCTTTTTTCCTTTCTAGGTTCTTTGCTTGTTTAATTAAATTGTCATGAGATGGATTAAAAGGAGAAAAGCGAAAGTTCAATAACATGTCTGATGTAGTTTTGGAATCTAAGTGAGGTTTGGTGGGGTGAGGTCCGGAACCAAAGGCCAAGAAAGAATTCTTGAGATGTCTTTGATGCAAAACCGTGATTTTTTTAAACCCATGGGCAGAAAGAGCTGCGGCACCAGGACTGGGAAGGGTGGCTGATTATATACTTGGGAGTTGGGGGTAGGGAAAAAGGGAGGTTTTCTAAAGAACTTTCATATGCTAAACAGGACCCAAAAGATACTGGCTGGCCATTGCCATTGTCAAGTTAAGGCTGTTTTTCCCCTTAGTAAGGTATTAACATTAAGACAGTTGGGAGCCTGCTGGGGGAATATCACACAAATCCCACCCAGAAGGGGTGGTTGGGGTGGGGAGGGAGTTGCAGAATATCAGCTTCCCCTTTGTCCTCTGCTCCCTCATCTATAAACCTCTTGGGTGCCGGGAAAGACCCAGGGAAACTGAGCAACTATCCGAGATAGCCAAAGCCAATCACCCTAAATTCCACCTTCAGCTAAAGACAAAAGATGTTGCGGGTAGGAAGTCAGGTATGGGAGGTCATCAGGAAAAGCCCAGTAAACAGGGATGAGGATTTTATGCAGATTTAAGATGCCTTCTGCATTGATAAGAATGTTTAGAAATTGAATCATCTTCCCTTTAGCGCAGAGTGAGGGACACACCTTTGCAAATGGACATTTCGCTTATAAATGTAAACACCTCCTATAAACGACAACTTCTAGGTCTTCACAGCTTCTCCCTCTTCTGCAGTTTCCCAAAAATAACTAGCTTAGAAGAGTCAGTATGCCAGAGAGGCATAGTTTGGGGTGGCAGATGTGGATGGTGGCTCAGACCAAGGAACTCCTAGTCCCCCCCACCCTTTTTAAAAGATTTTATTTATTTATTTGACAGGGACACAGGGAGAGAGAGAATCCAAGCAGGAAGTCTGGGAGAGGGAGAAGTGGACTCCCTGCTGAGCAGGGAGCCCAACGAGGGGCTCAATCTCAGGACCCTGGGATCATAACCTGAGCCAAAGGCAGACGCTTAATGACTGAGCCACCCAGGTGCCCCAGAAACTCGTAGCCTTGATACAATGATGTGCTGGAGACATACACTGTTCTTGTCCAGGCGGCATAGTTTCCTTGCTTCTTCCAATACCAGAAGTTCTCTCTTTGGCACAGAACCCTCTTCATGGGGCCCGGATGGATGACTTCTTATCAGGAATGTGATTGCTATGAAGTCTGGGTAGAGTGAATCGTACCTCTGACCATAAGTTTTAGTCTGGCGGTGAACATTTGACCCATGTCAGGATAGTATGAATCCTTCCTAGTGCTTTTCTGCCAGCACTATTAAGAAATTATCCAGTTAGAATTGCTAAGGAGATATTTGTGATTAAGGGGACACAGCAGCCATTCTGTACAACATAGGAGTATTTCCTGATCTACAAGCTCAATCCAAGTGCTCACAAGTTGTAAATTCTAAGCTCTGGTGGTAAAAGGAAATTGCCCTTTCCCAGAGCCCTTCCCAGAGCTGAGTCTGGGAGTGGAATTGTTCTACATGAAAAAATGGGAAGAATCTGTTTTGTTTTTGCTTTTCTTAATTAATGCCTGTTAAACTAAACTTTCTTTAAAAAGCTGTTGCCTAACAGCATCGTCTGGGGGGTACTTTGGGGGAATGGAAGAGTAGAAGGGGGATGGGAATGTAAGGAGGTAAGACAGAAGGGCAAAAGAGAAAAATCAGGGGCACCTGGGTTAAGCCTCTGTCTTCAGCTCAGGTCATAATCTCAGGGTCCTGGGATGGAGCCCCGCATTGGGCCCTCTGCTCAGCGGGGGATCTGCTTTCCCCCCACACCTGCCTGCCTCTCTGCCTACTTGTGATCTCTCTCTCTCTCTCTGTCAAATAAATAAAATCTTTAAAAAGAGAGAGAGAGAAATCAGAGCAAGAGAAAAACACAGAAACCAGGACCTCAGTCTTGAACTTGGTGACTAAGAAGAGGCCTAAAGAAAACTGAATCTGAAAATGAAATGAAACTGAAAATGTCAGCATAATGCAAGATGGGAAGCCCATTCACAGATGAAGCCAGCTCATGAGGAAATTAGAAGCTTTTGGGGAATTCTCGGAAACCTCAGGGACTTTCCACAAATTGTGAGAAAGGAGGTTCAGGACAGTCTTTTCTGGAATAGGGGGTGTTATTATCCTGTGAAACTTACTGGAACAGGTTAAGCTTTAGTGGAAAGAAACCTGGCTTCAGGGTGAGAAGGACTGGCTTCCAGCACCAACTTACTCCTATGTCAAGTTGTCTAAACTTCATGACGCGATTGCCCTCATGACAAAAGGATGGACTTGGATAAGAATATCCCGCTTAGTTTTACAACACCACAACGTGTTATTATAAACAGGCCATGGGATGCTTGTACAGAACAGAAAATAAAGTGGAGCCCATGGGGGTATACATTTCTCAGGGGGCCAGCTGTGAGGCCTTCTTCCAATTAATCTGGAAAGACCAATTAATCTGGAAAGATGGAGGAATAAGACCTTTCTGAATGTCCAAGATGTCCGACAGGTGCAGGAACCCGATCGGGCTGGGTAAGAACTCCAAGTCAACAGGGCCTGTTTAAGGACATTTGCTCTCTGCCAGGCACAGAGAAATACGACTTGCATATATTATGTCTGCAGCACAACTCTAGGGCAGGCTCCGGTAGCATCCCTTTCCCAATTAATCAACCTTCCAGGTTCACACCTGCCGAGAGCCATCTGGCTGTTTTGTTAACATGACTGCATCTTCCCGTCACATGGTTAAAGACAGTTGAACTGGCAACACCAGCTTCCACACATGTTCATGCTCCATCTCCCGGGCGAGACTCCACACATCCCCGTGTGGGGGTAGCACCAGGATTCCTGTCCCTATTCCATAGCTGAAGAAACTGAAGATCTTCCCGGAGAGCACAGAGAAAGATCCAGGACCCAAAGCCAGACTTTCTGATAACAAAGCAGTCTCCTGCTGGGGCACACATCAGGGTCATAGACCAATGCCATAAAATCATCCGGATGGGCGTCCAGCATCCCCAGACCAAACTGGGGGAGTTGAGAGTGACCTATGTGTCCTGAGGCTGTGAACAAACATCACATTATTTGGACGAGGGAAACTCTCACCTGCTCACTCCTGCTCCAAAATGATCGAGTGATCCCACGGCACATAACCAACAGCTTCGGCCATACTCTTCTGCCAGGTTCCCAGATGGCACTTGAGTTCTAGGGACCAGACTAGCACATTGGGAGCTAATGGTGGAACTCGGTCTGCAGGAGTGTACAAAGGAGACTCTGACAACTTGTGGGGCTCAGCAGTGCCCCAGTGTCCACACACAGCCCCACACTTGCACAAAGGGCCATCCTGGCCACCCCTCCCAATCACCCTGTCTCCACAGTGTCTGCCTGGGAGTGGAAATGCATGTCTTTCTACCAAGTTCCAACCAGAGATGTGTACTGATGTTGGAACAGCTCTGGTAATGCGACCAAAGGACCCAGGTCCTTGCTGTCTCTGATGGATTCGTTCCAGTTGTCTGGTTTTCACAAGTTCTCAGTTCCAGGTTGCATGAATGCAGCCTAGAATGATCTCCACGGGGTTGGGGGGGGAGGATTTAGATCCCTGGCATTCATGGGGGTTTTCAGAAGGAACTTCCAGACCTAAGGAACCACTTGAAAAACCTGCCGGGCCACAGCACATTATGGCTTGGTTTGCATTTTTCTGAGGACTAGCGAGGTTGTGGAGGAATGGCAGCCCTTGGGCACTGTTGGTGGGAATACAAAATGGCGCAGCCACTATGACAACAGTATGATGGATCCCAGAGAAATGACAAACAGCTACCGTGTGATCCAACAATTCCCCTTCTGGGTATTTGCTCAGAAGAATTTAAATCAGGATCTCAATGAGGAAATTGCTGTAGTGTGTTCACTACAGCACTACCCACGATAGCCCAAATGTAGACACAACCTGAATATCCCTTGACAAATGAATGGATTAAAAGAAAC
>NW_019154166.1:6811826-6970574 GCF_002288905.1 Enhydra lutris kenyoni | reverse complement strand
CACACACACACACACACACACACACACACACACACACACACACACACACTTCAAAAAGAAGGGAATCCTGCCATATGCAAGGACATGGATGAACCTGGAGGACATTCTGCTAAATTAAACAAGCCAGACACAAAAGGACCAAGTACCGCATGATTCCATTAATACGAGATGTCTAAGGTAGATCCATATTTAAAAAATGGCAGCAAAAATTGAATGGTGGTTGCCAGAGGCTGGAGAGAAAGAAAAATGAGGAGCTGCTAGTCAACACGTATAAAATTTCATTTATGCAAGATGAATACGTTCTAGAGACTGGTTATATGACCCTGTGCCTGGAGAGAACAGTACGGGATTGTATACTTGACAAGCTATTAAAAGGGTAAATATCATGTGACGTGTTCTTAGCACAATACAATTTTAAAAAGAAAAAAGAAAGGAAAACCTGCTGGGGCTAAAGACAAAGTATGCTCCCTTCTCAGTCTTTCTGTTTGTCTCCTAAAAGGAAACCACCTGCTTTGTCCCAGAGCCTGCCCAGGCACTCAGGCCTTTGAAAGTTAGAACATTTTCATTTTGGCCCCAAATGAAAAAGTAAAAATTTTCCCCAATTAAAGAAAGACCTGAGTCAGCAGAGCTAAATGGTTTATGGAGCATCATGTACATTTGAAGAAACAGGGCTAAGATCCAGACTTACCTTGATGATGATTTAGAGTTTCAAGGAAAATTACTAAAAATACATCCAAGCTGGAGGAAGGGGGAGAATGTAAATGTATTTGTAGTGAGGATGGGGGAGAGTCGAAACCCAAAGATGCAAAAAGCAGACTGGTGTCAGATACTTCTCTATTTCTAAAAATCCAGAAAAGAGTGAGAAAAACTCCAGAGTTTCATAAATGGTTTAACCACTCCATGAAAACACGAACACGGTAGACAAGAGGGGGAGGGGGTCTCAGTTCGTTGGACAGTGGGGTTTGGAGTGGTTACTGTAAGACTAAAGATAAGAGGGACTGTTCACACACATTGTCAAATTTGTTTCTCGTGTGGATCAGGGTTTTGCAAGACTGTAACCATGGGTGTGTGATGGTTGAACAAACAAATCAGCAAACATAGTAAGGGGAGTCAGAGAAAATAGCTAGAAACAAGGAAGGAGAGGAAGCCAGAATGAAGCCTCTGGTGCTTGGTAAGAGCCAGAGCTGCTAGGACAACCTCATGATTATTATTCTCATGATTATTATTCTCATGATCATATTATTTAATATGTCTACAAGTTGATACAGAAGTATAAACAGGTTGGTATACATTGCTTAGAATACACACATGTATTATCCTTTTCTCTATGCCGAGCACTTCCTAGAAATGCTATCCCAGGGAAAACAAGTACACTTAGCATTCAGATCTTGGTTTCTGTCTTAGTCCATTCAGGCTGCTCTAGTGGAATACCATAAAGACTGTGTCATTTATGAGCAACAGAAATCTATTTCTCACAGTTCTCAAGGCTGGCAAATTCAAGATCCAGTTGCCAGTTGATTGTGTCCAGGGAGGGTCCACCCTGGTTCACGAATGGCCATTCTTTTGTTGTGTCCTCACAGGGCAGGAGGGATGGGGTTCCCTGGGATGTCTTGTGTAAGGGCTGCCCCTCATGCCCTCATCACCTCCCAAAGACTTCACATCCAAATGTCACCACACCAAGCACTGGGATTTAACATATGAATTTGCAGGGGACCCAAAATATTCAGCCTATATATAACGGTATCTGAATACTGTTCTCCAATAAGAGGGACCAAGGCTCTCTACAGTAGTGGCTGATTTTAAGGTTGGGCAGGAAAAACACAAGATGAGGGTCTTGTCATGCAAAAACAAAACAAAACAAAACAAAAAACTATGAAATGCTTAAAAAAAAAAAAAAGATAGGGGCATGCCGAAAAGACACAAGGGTCACCTGAAAGAGACTCAATGGTCAAGCTAGAACAAGATGAGCAACCAAATAAATAATAGCATTTAACTTTGGATCATAACCTAAGAATACAATAAATATCCACAAGTCCATACTGATACCAATACTTGATTGAACACATAAACAGGCAAAGAGGATTAAGAGCACAATCTTGATGAGTACTGAGTAGTACATGGAAATGCTGAATCACGATGCTGTACTATTGAAACTAATATAACATTGTGGGGAAGCAGCCCTGGAATTAAAACAAAATTTAAAAGACTCATCAATCAGTCAATCCATCATTGGAGAAGGGAGGAATAGTCCTTATAGAAAAATTCCAGTGAATAAACGTAGAAGGGACGAGGGATTGAAAACACCACGACTGAAATACTATAGTAATAATTGGTGTGGGCAAGACCCATGGATGAATGCTAAAGCCATGGGATGAAACACGAGAGCATATTTTTTTTTTAAGATTTATTTATTTATTTTAGAGAATGGGAGAGAGTGTGGGGGGAAGGGCAGAGAAAGAGGGAGGGTCTTAAGCAGAGCAGGATGCAGGGCTTGATCTCACAACCCTGAGAGCACAATGTGAGTCAAAATCAAGAGCTGGTCAGTTAACTGACTGTACCACCCAGGGACCCCAAACACAGAGGGTATTTTAGACAGTATATTTGCATAGCCTCAAAATTCTTGTATTTATTAACTTGCTGTGGTGTTTATAACATGTGTCCACGAATTCTTTGGTATTCCTCCTTCTAGGAGGAATTCATTCCCAGTTTGATTCCAGCTCCCTTGAATTTGAGCTGAATTTAGTGCCTGGTTCTAATGACTGGCATACAGAAAGAGAAAATAATGATTTTAGAGTGGAGAAACCCAGCAGACACCATCTAAAGTGAGTGAAGAAGGCTAAAACCACCAGTTATAAGCCATGGTATCATATGCTTGCAACAAGAAGCCACTTCCTCCATAACATTTTCTCCCCAAATCTGTAACTCTAGTCCAATCACGAGCGTTTTCTCGTGATGAGAGAAACCTACATTGAGGATATTCTATGAGAAATACCTGAGCAGTACCCTTCAAGATGTTGACATTAAAAACAAGGAAAGATTAAGGGACTGTCAGCTGGGAGGAGACCAAGGAGGGCTTAAAAGCAGATGCAACACGTTATCCTGGATTGGACCCAGAAACAGGAAAAGAACACCAGTGAAAAACTAGTCAAGTCCCAGCAAAGTATTAATTTAGTTAACAGGATTATACCATGGCTATATAAGATGTTAAGATTAGGAGAAGCCAACTAAAGAACATGTAGGAACTCTCTGTAACCTTTTTGAAATCTTCTGGTAATCTAAAATTCTTTCAAAACCAATTTTTTAAAAAACACACTTAAATTAATTTAAGGGCCATCTGGCTGGATCAGTCAGTTGAGAGTCTGACTCTTGATTTTGTCTCGGGTCATGATTTCAGGGTCACGGGATCGAGCCCCACAGGGGGCTCAGTGCTCAGTGCAAAGTCTGCTTGAGATTCTGTTTCCCTCTGCCCATCCCCCTACCCGCTCTCTCTCTCTAAAATAAATAAATCTTAAAAAAAGAAAAATTTTAATTTAAAAACTCCAGCTATGTAAGAAATAACCCAAAGCAAAGTATCACAGAATATATATGTATGTGATGGATAAGAATATATAAAGGCAAGTTTGAGCAAAAAAAGGAGACAAAGGGACAATATCACTGTTCAATAACATAAAATGCAGGGTAAAATGTATTAGAGGGGAAACAACTCGGTTCAGTAATTATTGACCTCCATAACGATATAATTGCATGAAACTTGATTCAGTAAATGAAACATCTTCACAATATATAAAGGAAAAACTCTTGTAAGTGTAGACAACATTAACAGAAATATGAATGTTGATGATTTTAACACACCACATTCAGTCAAGTAGACATAACATGTGTAATTGGATAATAAAAGAAATAAGGTTGATTTACTAGATATGTCAAAGTTTTTAACCAACAGAGAACACATATTCTTTACAAAGCCCCAGGGAGAATTTTGAAAATTGATCATAATCTACAGAACAAAAAACTTTCAATGATTTCTAAGAGGAAAAGAATGCGCTGGCTACCTTATGTGGTCACAATGCAATAAAACTAGAAATTGACAAAATTTATAACAACTGCAATGAAGTTCTAAATACTTAGAAATGGGGAAAAAAGAACCTAATGTTGGGGGTGCCTGGGTGGCTCAGTGGGTTAAAGCCTCTGCCTTCGGCTCAGGTCATGATCCCAGGGTCCTGGGATCGAGCCCCGCATCGGGCTCTCTGCTCAGCAGGGAGCCTGCTTCCTCCTTTCTCTCTGCCCACCTCTCTGCCTACTTGTGATCTCTGTCTGTCAAATGAATAAATAAAATCTTTAAAAAAAAAAAAGGAACCTAATGTTGTCCTATAAATAGTGTGCAAAGATGGTCATACAAATTTTAATTGCAGAATATTTGGATGAAAACAAAATTGAGAATATTATGAGCAAAACCTTAGAATGCAGTCCAAACTTCAGTCAGATGCAAATTATAGATTAAGTGCTTTTATTTCAAAAAAGTATAAGAAAAACTAAATGAAACGATGAATTCCATGAGGTGGAAAATGGGCCATGAAACTACAAAATGCAGGAGAAACAAGACTAATACATCTAAAAGTCAGAAAAGAAATTAGAAAGAAGTAAATTGTAGAATCAGTAATTGAAGGGCTGACTTTTTAAGAAAAATGAAATCAATAAACCTTTGCTTATTCTAATCAAAAGCAAAAAGGAGGGAAGAAATGAGAAATAAAATTACTAGTAAGAAAGCAGAAGGAACCACAGGAAAAAATATAGAGAAAATCTTAAATATTCAAAGCTGCTGGCATGGAAATAGACATATAGATGAATGTAACAGACAGAGGAGAGCGCCCAGAACAAAACCCAGGCACATATGGCCAATTAATTTACAACTAGGAAGCCAAGAAGATACAATGGCTTCCCATCCTCACCATCACCTAGTTATGCCAGACTCATAAAACAAATTGGGAAGCATTCCCTCCTTAAAGAGTTCATGTAAAAGTGGTAGTTTTTCCTTCAATTTTTGACACCACTGGAGCTTGGGCAGGGGTGGGGTGGGGGGGGTGAATGGTATTTCATGATGAATTAAATATCTTTAAAGGAGTCAAAACTATTCAGATTTTCTATTTCTTCCTGAGTCAGTTTTGGAAAAATTGTGTTTTTAAAGGCATGTGCTAATTTCATTTGAGTAATTATATTTATTAGCATAACGTTGTGCATAATATCCCCCAGCATACCCTTTTCAAAGATCTGTAGGATCTGTAATGATACCACCTCTGCCATTTCTGGTTTTAATTTGTGTCTTTTCTTATTTTTCCTGAATAGTGTTTCTAGGCACTTTGTCAATTTTATGTAATCTTTCCAAAGAATTAAGCAAGAATCTTATTATTTTCTATTTTTCTTCCTATTTTGTGGATTTTTTCTTTATTATTTTATCCTTTCTACTCATTTAAGTTGTAATTTATTCTCCTTTTCATAATTTCTTAAGATGGAACTTGATTTTTTTTAAAGAATTTATTTATTTATTTGACAGAGAGATACAATGAGAGAGGGAACATAAGCAGGGGGAGTGGAAGAGGGAGAAGCAGGCTTACTGCTGAGCAGAGAGCCTGATGCAGGGCTCCATCCCAGGACCCTGGGATCATGACCTGAGCCGAAGGCAGACACTTAACAACTGAGCCACCAAGGTGCCCCTGTGCTTTTATATTTTTTAAAGATTATATATGTATACATATATGTCATATGTATATATACACACATATATGTATATATGTATATACATATACAGACGTGTGTGTGTGTGTGTGTGTGTATTTATTTATTTTTCAGAGAGAGAGGGAGCAGCAGAGGGAGAGGGAGAAGCAGGTTCCCTGTTGAGGAAGGAGCCCAATGTGGGGCTCAATTCTAAGACCCTAGGATCATGACCTGAGCTGAAGGCAGAGCCACCCAGGTACCCTTGATTTGTGGTTTTAAATCTTTCCTCTCTCTCTCTCTCTTTCTTTAAATTTTATTTATTTATTTATTTATTTGTCAGAGAAGAGAGAGAGAGAGATCACAAGCAGGGAGAGCAGAGGGCAGCGGGAGAAGCAGGCTCCTCACTGAGCAAGGAGCCTGATGCAGGAGTCAATCCCAGGACCCTGGAGTCATGACCTGAGCCAAAGGCCCATGCTTAACTGACTTGAGCCACCTAGGCATCCCAAATCTTGCTTCTCTTCTTCTTTTTTTTTTTTATAATTAATTTTATTTTTTTTAAACATATAATATATTTTTATCCCCAGGGGTACAGGTCTGTGAATCGCCAGGTTTACACATTTCACAGCACTCACCATAGCACATACCCTCCCCAATGTCCATAACCCCACCCTCCCTCTCCCAACCCCCCTCCCCCCATCAACCCTCAGCTCTCTTCTAATATAAGCACTTAAATCTATAAATTTCCCTTGAAACACTGCTTTAGTTGCATCCCACAAACTTTGATAAGTCATATTTAGAATACAATCTGCATATATTTTCTCTATCTATATCTTGGAATTCTTTCCTTATATAATAACTATTAATGCTGTTGTGAATTGTTTCTTTCTTTCTTTTTTTATAAGATTTTATTTATTTATTGAAAGAGAGAGAGAGCACAAGCAGGAGGGAGAGGGAGAAGCAGGCTCCTAGCTGAGCTGGGAGCCCCATGTGGGACTCAATCCTAGGACTCTGGGATCATGACCTGGGCCAAAGGCAGACGCTTCACGACTGAGCCACCCAGGTGCCCTGCATTCTGTGTTTCTTGATATTAATACTGTGATACCTGGTTACTTTTCCCCTGCATTTATTTGTTCTGTTTTCATACCCTTTGAATGTAAGTTTTCTAGGTTTCTTTGTTTTCATTGTGCACTGAGATTATGGTTAAGCTCTTGTTCTCTGCGACCAGTGAATGGTCTTCGTTTTCTCATGTTTAACCAGTTGTCAATTTACATTGTCTCCTTGTCATCCTGCTTTATTCTTTCCCCTATAGGCTCGTACATTGGTTTTTCTTTTCCTATCTTTTGTTATATGAGCCCTATATATTTCTTTATTTTCTCCAGGGGATTTTAAGATATAAATCCTGCTTTTCATTCAATTACAATTTCATTTTAATGTTTAAAAAAACTGCATGCATTAGCTCTTTAATAATCAGTCTCAAGTAGGAAATAGTATCTACTACTTCTCTTCAGTTCAGAAAATTACAAAATTCCTTCTTTTCTCCCATTCCCTATTTTATGTGAAATATAAGATTCTAGAAGCGGCTTATTATGTTTTTTTTCTCATTTTAAAGGCTTCTAATCTTTCAAAAACACTTATGGTAATTGCATAGTGCTTTGCAACTTTATTTTAAAATTATTAAGAATTATATATGTGGGGCGCCTGGGTGGCTCAGTGGGTTAAAGCCTCTGCCTTCGGCTCAGGTCATGATCTCAGGGTCCTGGGATCAAGTCCCGCATTGGGCTCTCTGCTCAGCAGGGAGCCTGCTTCCCTCTCTCTCTCTGCCTGCCTCTCTGTCTACTTGTGATCTCGCTCTATCAAATTAAAAAAAAAAAAGAATTATATATGTAAACGATTTCAGGTTTCACTTCTAGCCTTTTATTCTACTTCCTCATTACTGAGTCTGAGTTTTAAAAAATTGCTACAGTTTCTTATTACATTTGAGTTCAGCTTTGGGTAACATTTTTCTGGCTAGGTATGTGGGTTGCATAATCTGAGTATTTGCATATCTGGGAGATTTTCCCATTATTTTCACACATGAATAGTATTTTGTCTAGCAATTTGGGGGTCAGTAAAATTTCCTCTCAAAATGCTTTATGAATTTCTCCAATATCTTCAACATTTAATGTCACAGAAGAGAGGTCTCAGTCATTCCTGGTCCTTGTTTGCTCTGCAAAAGAATTTACTAGATCGGTCTTTTCATCCACTGAGCTCCCCATAATGAGCTAGTGGACTCTGCAATATAATTTTAATTTTAAGAATTTAAATTACACTTTAACTTTGTCCTGGTAACTTATCATGAGAATAAAGACAAACCTATTTAGAGAATATTCTTCCCAAAGGACAGAATAGGATTGTGATAGAAATCATGGTATAGTTTAGGAAAACAAGTTTTCTGCCCTAGAGCTTGGTCATAAACAGGAGAATGCAGGCGAAGGAAGAGGGTAGCCATGAACAGAGAACAAGGAAACATAGCGGAGATGGGAGACTACCACCGGTTGACCCATGTTCAATCAGCCTCATGGGTTTAGTTTCAGTTAAAGGGCAGAAAATAAGATCACAATAAAATTTCGTATTTTTCTCCTATAGAAAGAGGTCTACTCATGTTCCTGGAAACATAGTATCTGTGTTTCACCACTTTGTGAAAATCGTCCTTCATATTACGATTTCCTCTATGGACTTTATCTATGTTTAGGATAACAATTGTATAGTATTTCAGTATTCTGCTTCTTGGGAGTAATAATATCACCTATGGCTCCAATAGTAAATGTCATGTGTATTTATGGCAAGTAAATACATTATTATGTATCTGTGAACCCCCCAAAATACACTTATTATGGCCCCAAATATAGTTTACCCTATAGAACTTTTGAGATAACCTTTTGAGATAAATGATGATGGAAAGAATGCCCTTTTGTGCATTCAGCCAGAGTAACCCCCAACACACATCAAAAGGGGGGAAAAGCCAGGAAGAGGGGAAGAAATCATCTCTCTAGGTACCATGACTTTCTTACAACTTCCAGATTTCCACGGAGTCTAACTCCTGCTGGAAAAGTCCCTCTGGGCGGACACAGGTTTCAGAAAGACATGCCGTGGAACCCGGGGAGCGAATGACGTGGAGGGGGGAGAGAAGTGTCACAGTGTACACCCAGCTGGTCTGGATTATCCAGCCTCCAAGGTGTATCTGCGGGCTGCCCCGGGCTCCCCTTATAAATCACCTCCCTGCTGAACATCGGACCTGACTGGGGGCTGATTCATTGGCTGAATGCTGCTACCTGGCTCTGGGAGAAGCCTGAGTCTCTGTCCTGTAATAGTCATCACGCTTTCAGCAACCTTCACATTTTTGAACAGTGACATAGTGTCCTCAGCTGAAGAAAGAGGAAGTCTGCAGTCCGTTTCCGGCAGCTCGCAGGGAGCTGTTTTCCTCTCCTTGACATTAGCAAGGTTTGTCAGCTTGTTAATCTTTAAGGGGATTTGGGGTTGAATTTGGGGGTGGGGCGGTGGGGCTTGGGTGGATAATACAGTCAGAGCTCTTCAGAATGGTTTGAGGGAGTAAAATAGATGCCCATGTTTTTTATGGCTACGATTCCCACTTGGCCTTGGGTTTCAAGTCCCAAGTTTATGTGAAAGGAAAACCACAAACTATTAGATGTGTAAGCACTGTAATAATAGTCTCTACCTTTTTTCCTGATGACTTCCAAGTCTGTTTCCATAATTCTGAGGTAGCAGAAGCAATCAATAACTATAATATAAATTACATGTGGATTGAGCATTCAAGCATTACGGGGTCTGCCTTCTCCAGAAGGCCAACGTTAACCGCTGAGGTTGGCTGGGACCCATTTTCTTCCCTTTTCCATTTTTTTTCCGCCTGATGCCCAACAGGCAATTGAGATCTGGTGAGAAAAGCAGAATTCGGGAGTCACTAGACTCACCCCCTCTCACGGAACAACTTTATTCTGATAAACTCCCCTCCCTTGCCAAGACCACAGTCACCGTGAGACAAAACAGAAGAGCGGAGACTTCTCCCTCAGAGACTGACTCTAGCAGTCATACTTACTAATTATTCCCTGACAAATACATATTGGCCTTAG
This sequence comes from Enhydra lutris kenyoni, assembly GCF_002288905.1. Lineage (NCBI taxonomy): Eukaryota > Metazoa > Chordata > Mammalia > Carnivora > Mustelidae > Enhydra > Enhydra lutris. The sequence continues at coordinate 6,960,735 of NW_019154166.1, read as the reverse complement.
ACAGAATGCTCGAGATGGGCTCCATCTGGCAAACATCACATGAGGCTTCTGTGCAGTTGGAACAATGATGGCATTGTCTTAGTATCAGATGGTCGAGACACAGTCAGAGTGACATCTGGCCCTACAGAAAACGTGTTCAGCTTCCCTCCTTGGGGCAAAGAGAGAAATCTTCAAAGACGTGTCCTCTGTAGATTTTTCTGGAAGAACGCTATGGTCAGAATGCCATGCCCTTTCCAACACAGTGGTATTTAAACTGTCCTTCTGGGGCACCCAGGTGGCTCAGTCGGTTAAGTGTCTGCCTTCTGCTTGAGTTATGATCTCAGGGTCCTGGGATCGAGCCCTGCATCCAGCTTCCTGCTCAGCGGGGAGTCTGCTTCTCCCTCTGCATACCCCCCCCACCGCCGTTCTTGTGATCTCCCTCTCTCTCTCTCAAAATAAATACATAAAATCTTTAAAAAAATAAAAAATAAAGTGTTCTTCATGAAACATGCAGGTGCCAAAGTGCTCAAGGCCCTTGTGGGAGTGTGAAGGGGGAGAGGAAAGATTTCTAACTTGCATTTAAACGAGAGCCACCCAAGCTTTTATTACTTTAAATATCAGCTTCCTACCTAAGAGCCAGGCTGAAGGAACAGCTCCACTGCTTTTAAGAAAGGGGGAGGAGGGTTTGAAAACTCAGATCTATGATGTGACACTTTTGCTTTATAGATCTGGTTCCATCCCATCACCGGTCGTGGCAACCAAACCAATTTGTGGCATGGGGATGGATTTTGAACAGAAGGGTCTATGACTTTGTTTTGAGAAGTTTCTACAAGATTTGAAATACAGCAGAGAGAAATCATCAGCATTGGTAATGGAAATTACCAACCCTTGATGGGTCCGCTTTCCACAGAGAATCCGGGCTTTGTAACAGAGACCTTTACTTCTTCCAGGATTTAACATCATTTCATGTTCCTGAAGAATCACAGTTGGTCAGAAACACTTAAAAAAAAAAAAAAAAAAAAAGAACAGGGGCGCCTGGGTGGCTCAGTGGGTAAAGCCTCCACCTTTGGCTCAGGTCAAGATCCCAGGGTCATGATCCCAGGATCATCGGGCTCTCTGCTCAGCGGGGAGCCTGCTTTCCCCCCTCTCTCTGTCTGTCTGCTTCTCTGCCTACTTGTGATCTCTCTGTCAAATAAATAAATAAAATCTTTAAGAAAAAAAGAAAGAACACACACCCCTTTTAAAAGCTGTTTTTCTTCTATTTTTTTTTTCATGAAATTCAAAGGTAATAGATGATTTTCTCTTGATATTTATTCTTCTAGGCTGCCTTTGGTGAACTTTTAAGGAGAGGCAGGGAGACACAACAGAATAATACACAGAAAGTTTGCCATCAGAACTGGGTTTGGGTCCTAATTCTGCTACTTACTGTCTACATGTTTTGGGACAAGTTATCTAGCCTCTTTGCATTTAAATGTCCACACTTAAAAAATAGAAACACCTAAGTGGCCTCATTCCTATGAATGTTAAATAGAAAAAACACAGAACTAGTCACAGCGGAGACCTACAAATGAGGTCTCCACTCATTTTATTTCAATTTTTTATAAATTTGAAGTTTCACTGTACAAATTGCTAGTAGAATGACCTTGTAGCTACGTGAGGTATTCAAAAGACAACTGATTATCATTTTAATATCTGTAAGCATTGGGTGGTCTGGGGTGATGAAAGTTTGCAGGCTTCAGTCAAGTTCAAAGCTGTTCAGCAGACAGAAAGTACACCGACATAAGGTACGATCCAAGGCTACAGAAAAATCTGATGAGGTAATCAACCTAGGTTCAAGTTGCAGGTGTCCGTAAGTAGACAGATGAATTAAGAAATGTACGAGACATGAATCTAGAGGTCTTGTGCCCCGTGAAAACCTCTTTTGAGTTACAGAGCCACTGACGTGGAAAAATTATCAATACGGTATAAGGCACCACATCAAAGTCGCCGACAAGAACCCAGGCAGCATCTTGGCTCAAGTTTTTCTTTTTGCAACTCCCGAACATGCTGAAAAAGCAACCCCACATCATACCTGGGTTAATATGATAGTGTCCTTACTTGGTAGAAAGTTGTCCTAAATGCAAGCAACACTCACCCATCAGAAATGTCTTGTCCAGGTTCCCGTCAGTCACATGAAAGGGTGAATACCGTCCTCAGTGGTATGCCCCTTACAGTCTCCCCCAAGAGTTAGAACTCAGCATTCAAATGTGGAAGTTAAAGAACATGCTGGTTTTAAATATTTGGTATTAAGAACTTGTTATGTTTAGAAAGTTTGACCCTAAGATAGTGGCAGCCTGGTAACCTTGAATTAAAATGTGAATTCCATATTTAATTTAGACTCGTGATTTTCATTTTCAGCCTTTCTAAGTGTGTATGTTCTGTTGGAATATTTAAGGGAACTCAAAGTTCATTATGCTTATCCTTGTTTATTAGACGTCTGAGGGATGGTTTAAGTTACACAAAGTCAAATATATCAAATTCAAATACGCAATCTAAAATATTCATGGGAATTAAATTATTGGAATTTATAACTGGGACCACACATTAATCTAAAGAGTTTTAAGAGTGAATGGTGAAACTGCTAAAAGAATAAAAAGAACGATACAATTTATAAGCAGACTTTAAAAGTACTAGGAAGAACTAAGGTTTTTAACTTTGTCACTGTAATGTATCGAATATTAATTTTAAGAAATTAAATCAACTTCTGAGGAGTGCCTTCTGTGCACACAAGCTACCCCTCAAGTTAATTCTAAAAATAGCAACCCTTAAATTAACAACAGTGAGTCAGGAAGGTTGTTTTCTCAACAGAATGGGCTGGACTCAATGAACTATAGCCTGAAACCTTTTTCACCATCTCCCATTAACCTTGTTCTGTGGGAAAATTCTCCGTCCACACCTAGCTCTCATCTCACATGGGTTCCACAGCTTTTTCTGTCTCTGTCATAAAATAAAGATCCCAACCTTGTCTTAATTAGCACGTAACTCCAGTTCAGAGCAATTTTAAAACCCCAAATTCCATTCAATATTTAAGAATTTTCCCCTCCCTTGGCATGGCTTACTTCTGGACCAGAAGCCTGCTACGGAGGGCAGGGGGCTATGGGGTTTCCTCACTGAGTCTTAACTCTAAGGACCCTCCCATTCCTTAGCAGGTTCTCTTGGCTCCTGCAATGTTGGAACAAGGAGGGGAGAAAGGCAAGGCAGAAAGGAACTCCCATGGCTCCATTACAACATGTCTTAGTACCCTCAGGCTGTGGCAGATTCCACAAATGAAATCTTTTGATGTGGCCTTATTTGTGACTCTTCCACAGATCCTCTTCTGGGGTCTTCCAGCTGCGGTTTCTATGACTCAACTAGGGTTAGGCAGGATGGGACGCACGTAATCCAACACTGTGTTGGAGTTCTTCCCCCATTCCAGACATCTTCTTGGATGGGAACCCGTTGAAAGACGACACTAGGGCGGCTCCCTTCCATTACCCCATATCTCATCCCAAGGAAAACCCATTTTTTTGCCACCAGTGAAAATGCAAACCACCCCCCCACCCAACCATGCATTCATCTCTCTTTTCTGTCAGCTCTGTTTTCTTGGGCCTGTGTCTCATGCTGGACTCTGTGTCTCCAATGTCAGAGAACATATATCTGAGTCTTCAAAGATTTTTACTTGCCTTGGAGAGCAGGGAAGATACTCTCCTCCTCTGCAAAGTGACGAAATGGGGGAAGGGAAGAGTGTGATTGCCACCACTTCTCCCATTCTCTGGGAAGCGATTTCCTCCATGTCAACTTTTCTTACACCCTCAGATTGGGTGAGAGGCTAATGTTGGCATCACCAAATCCCCAATCTGTTGGTGGTCCCTGAACCTTGATTTAGGAGTGAGGATCTATGGGATCTGTTACGCTTTGCTTAGCTTTGGGAATTCAAGTTTAGGAGTCTCGAGGCAATATTCTATCATTCAATTACCTTGAACAAACACACTATGCTCATAATTTACAGTGAGAAGATACTGTCACAGCCTAAGAGTTTAGTGTCATTAAGTAATTATTTCTCAGGTTGAGAAATGTGTGCTCTTCCAGGTTCACTGGCATATTCTCAGAGATATGTATAAATGTGTCAATTTTCCCTTTAATAGTATAAGAAACATAGGATTCCACCACAGGCTATGCACAAACACTTTCATAAGAGATCAGAGAACATAAGTAAGAAGGCAAACAAAGATATAAAACCTAATCAAACAGCCCTGAGATGACCACTGTTAACATTTTGATACGTATTTGTGCGAAATGTTTCTCATAAGCCTGGATGCTATTGTTTTGGCTGGTTCTTTTGTAATCTACTATCTAAAGCTAAATATTATCTTACTATTTTATTTATTGTTATTGTGTGTATTTCTTTGCCATTTATAAAATGAGGTTATGCACACAATAAAATCTAACGATGCATATAGTTTTATACTAAAAAGCATAAAGTCTCCCACCGCAATCTTTCTCAACTCAAATCCTACTCCCTTGCTGTGACTACTTTTATCACTTTCTGTTTTAGATACTTCTGGTGGATCTTCCTGTCTTTAAATCAGAGGTTCTCATTTCTGACTTCACATTAAAAATTATTCGGGGAGTGGGTCGGGGGAGCCTGGGTGGCTTAGTCGGTTAAGCATCCAACTCTTGATTTCAGCTCAGGTCATGATTTCAGGGTCCTCACATCAAGCCCTTTATAGGGGCCCCATGCTGGGCGTGGAGATTGCTTAAGATTCTCTCATGCCCTGCCTATGCTCTTTCTCTCTCTCCTTCTCAACAACAAATTACTCACGAATTCTCTAAATTTCTCCATACTGGCCTTTCCCTAATATTAACCAATCTGGACTCCTGGGAGTGGGACTCATGCAATGGTATTAATTTTAATGTCCAATAGTAATTTTGCTGCATCTTGAGAGTTAGGAGTTAAGTTAAATAATATGCTTACACAAGAACTGCTTGATCTATCCATTTTAGAAACTACTCATTAATTTTCTGCTGTGAGAACAGAAGATTTAGTTTGCTTACACAACCCCTGTCTTCCCCCTTCCCCATGCTTTTCACTTTGGGTAGTTGCATAATGATAAAGATTTTTCCGTGGGCTGCATTTATAATTTAAGACAAATGCTGATACTTCCATGTCTGGTTCATCAGTTTTGTTTTATTTTATTATTATTTTTAAAGATGTATTTATTTATTTGAAAGAGAGAGCTGGGGGTGTTACTGAGGGACAGGGAGAAAGAGACTCATGCAGATTTGTGCTGAGCAGGGAGCCCAATGTGGGGCTCAATCCCATGTCCCCGAGATCATGACCTGAGCCAAAACCAAGAGCCAGGCACCCAACTGACTATGCCACCCAGGCGCCCGTGGTTCATCAATTTTAGACATTGTTTCGTTATTGCTTATTACATAAGGTGAGACTATTATCCTCTTTATCCTCTTTCATCTTTCCCCCGTCCTACCTACCAACTTCCATGAACTCCTTATCTGTCTGCATATTGGGGAGAGTGACAGCACTCACATTCGATTCTAGAATGTTATATATATCATTATTATTTATTTATATATAATACATATTATTATTATAATATATTTACATACATTTTTAAAAAGATTTTATTTATTTATTTGACAGACAGAGACCACAAGTAGGCAGAGAGGCAGGCAGAGAGAGAGGAAGGGAAGCACGCTCCCTGCTGAGCAGAGAGCCCGATATGGGACTCGATCCCAAGACCCTGGAATCATGACCTGAGCAGAAGTCAGAGGCTTTAACCCACTGAGCCACCCAGACACCCCAACATACATTTTTTTTTAACAGTGACAGCATATAATAATGTTAAGAAGAGTCTTGTTCCATTACTTACTAGCTTTGTAATCTTGGTCAAGTCACTTAACTTCTTTTCCCTTGGTTCTTCATCTCTAGAAAGGGGAAAATAACCCTATCTTTGGGGTTGCTGTGAAGATGATACCACTGACCCATCACTCAGTAAATTCTCCTGATCTGTTACTTATTCTTTACTGCTTAGCCCAGTCATGTGTAAGCATCACAGTTTTTCCTTTTCCGCTTCAACAAGATTGTCTCTGGACCACATTGAGTAGAACACTTCTTGAATCGAGGTTAAGTGAATTTCTTTCTCTTATGCTCTAACAACAGCTTTCCTAAAATGCTCTTTTCAATTTTCGTTTCCTATTCTGACCTCAGATTTCATGTATGGTTTTCCCCTCACCTTGCCAGAAGTCTTTATGTGCCTTTCTTTTTCCTGTTTTAAGGACATGTAGTGTGCCCCACTCTTTCTTCAAATTATTCTGGCCTTTCCATTATGTGGTCTACAACTGCACGGAATCCGCTTTCTTCCTGGGGACACTCACCCGCCCCCTGACCTCTTGCTTCAATCTAGACCAGATGCTCTCTAGGCTTCACAGCTACCACTGGGGTCTATCAACGTTTCCTGCATTCCACCATTTCCTCCCTTTGATCTCTCTCTATTTTTGCTGGTGTAAATCCTCAAATAATTTCCTCAGAATGGTACATGAAAGGCAAATTTTCTTAATCTTTGCATACTTGGAAACCTTATTATCTGCCATCAGGTATTTACAATGAAACTCTTAGCAGTAATTTTTTTTCCCCTAATTGACAAGCTCATTTTAAAACCCATAGGGAAATGAGAAAGACCTACAATAACCCAAACAACTTTGAAAAAAGAAAAAAAAAAAACCACACATGGAGAGCTAATTCTACCCATGGTAGAATTAATACCTTCAATACATGTTTTAAAGTTACAGTATGCAAGAACATGTGAGATTAGTATAAAGTTAAGTAAATGGCTCAGTGCTTCTGGTATCTTCCAAATCTCAACCACCTTAAATGGTCCCATCACTTTCTTCCAGGTAGGGCTCACAAAGCAGACCTGAGCAACTCATGATCATCCAGAAAAATGCATCTCTGGTCATACGTGTGTTCTAGATCTCAGCAGTCCCAACAACAGTATGGGTCTAACCTCCAAGGAGGAATCTTCTGGCCACTAGGAAGCTGTTAACATCTGGCAATGTTATCAGACACCTTGGACTCTGTCTCTGTCTTTTCATCACCATCGTGCCTACTATAGTTCATACAACCTTCTTTCTATATAGATCTGGATGCCAGCCTCCCAAATCCTGTACCCTCCTGGCCATTCTGCACACTTCAGTCATAGTGCTTTGTCTGAAATGCAGGTCTAGTAAATTCCACAACCCCCTGGGACACCCCCGCCCATCAGCACACACACAAGCAGACCCCAGCTTCTTTAACACAGCTAAATGGGACCGACATGAGACATCTCCTTTCTCCTTCCCTTAGTCTAGTTTTTCCAATGAACCAGACTCCCTCTCACATTCCAGCACATCAGGCACAGGCTTTCCTTGTGCCTAGAATGTTCTTTTGTTTCTGGTTCTCTCCTCTCCGTATTTCAAGTCTCTGCTTCAATGGCACTCACCCTAGAGCAAGTCAACCTTGACCCCCCTCACAGTCAGATTCAATGCTTCTTGGGGTCTTTTAGGAGCACTTTCCTTCTGTTTGTCACACTAGACTGTAAGCAGTTTGGGGGTAGGTACCATGACCATGGGCATCCTAGTTTCTGGTCCACAGCGGACCATCATTGAACACTTATCGAACTAGTAAAAGAAAGAGGAAAGTGTACAAAGGGATAGTTTTCTTAAACCAACACGTATCCTCTTCCTTGGGCTGCTATTGGGGAGATGTTGGCACTATTTTAAAGCACAAAGTTCCAGTGCCTTTGGGCTGGTTTACATTACTCTTTCATGAAGGCTAAAAAAGGAAACCACGCTGTTGGCTGGATTTTATAAATATGCTATTAGCAGTGATCTCTTTTTAATGATTGCCACCTCCTTGCCATTTGGAACACAGAGTGGGGAAGTCTCCTAACTATGGCCTGAGCAAGAGCAGCCTGCTGCCCAAACCTCCGGGAAGAGAATGTGCAGAGGATGGCGGCTTTAAGCCCCTGGAGAGCCAAAGGCTTGCCGACTGCAATGTGGCTACACAAATCTCCATGTGATTATGTTGGCTGTTTGTGTTAGGAGAGGATGGTAAAGTCTTCTTGATGCGTTTGTAACTGATATTCACAGTGGAGGAAGGATTTGAGAGTCCAATAGCAAATTGGCCCTTTTCAGAAAATTTTTATAAGGACTCTCCTTCTCAACCCACATTTGCAATCCTGCTGAATGGGGCTTTTTAGATTTTCCTCGTGAACATCCATAAAATCAACAGCCAAAGAAAATGCATTTTGGACATGGCTACGTACCAGGATAAATACAGGTTGATTTTATTCAAAGATAATGAGATTTTTTTCTCCCAAGTTATGTAGGTAATGACTCTGATTTCTTGTATCAAACATACCAGACATTATGAGTAGAAATGAGTTCAGAAATCTTGAATGTAGGTCCCTCGAGATGCCGTGCACTTATGAAAACCATGCTTCTCTAGCTTACATCCTTTCTGGAGCCCCTTGTGGGCATGGCCCTTGAGCCTGCAACACATTCCTTTGCAAAGAGCCAAAAATCACTCTGAACTAGAATGGTGAATAGGGTGGGTAATTAAAAGGTATGCTTCTCAAGAAGACAGAGGAAGAGGGAGAGAGTCGGCGTGAGACATACTGCAATGCCATGGAACAATTCAGCTCATGGCTGTCTTCTCCTCCCTGTGGAAGTTCAAGGTTGGTTCTTACGCTAGAAATTAGCTTAAGGCAAAGTAGGTCTGATGGCTGAAAGTGGCCAGGTGAAGCTCTTTGGGTAACAGTCGAGACTCCTTGTGCCATAGCAAACATCAACTTTTATCCTTTAAAAAAAATGCAGGGGCGCCTGGGTGGCTCAGTGGGTTAAAGCCTCTGCTTTCAGCTCAAGTCATGATCCCAGGGTCCTGAGATCGAGCCCCGCATCGGGCTTTCTGCTCATCAGGGAGCCTACTTCCCTTCCTCTATCTCTCTGCCTGCCTCTCTGCCTACTTGTGATCTCTGTCTGTCAAATAAATAAATAAAATCTTTAAAAAAAAATGCAAAGCAAGGAATACCATCAAATCCTTATAAATATCTGTCTTTTCATTAACAGCAATTGCAGACATGTTCATAGGCACCCAAACCCACCTCTACCTTAATGGCCAGAGTGAAAAAGGAGCCCCAGCCCTACACCTGGGTAAATTCATGATGATGTGAGTGTGGGTGGAGGCCATCTGCCTACCTACCTGAGCATAGGACACCCCATAAAGGGAGCCTTGGGCTCCCCTACTTCTGACAAAGCAAGGCATGCACAAAATGTGTACATCTACCAAGGGTAGCATTTTCTGAGTTCTTACTCTGCTACAGGCACCCTTCTGAGCAGTTCTCATGAGCCTCTCACTTAACCCTTACCACCCCACGCTACTATTGATAGAAAATGTCTCTGCTGTACAAAGACACAGGGAACTTACATGACTTTTCCAAAAGCCACAGAGACACACTCAGGCAGATTCCAGAGTCGGGGTCGTTGCTCAGGAATGTGCATTCTCTCTTTTAAAGGGGAGAACTGAATGCCCGTGGCTTTTTCCTTCTCATGGTTTCCTCTGAGGGGTTGGAAATAGTTATCTGAGATTTCTAACTAGGTTGCTGGACGCAAGCAACCGTGAATAAGGGCCAATTACAAGCCATGGTGAAACATTACCAAACTTTGATCATTAATTGGGGATAGACTGTGTAGACGGGGAGGAGTGATATATGGTTCTCAGCATGCATGGTTTCATTGAAACAGGAGTGAAAAAGAAGGAAAAAAAAGAGATTAGTCTGTTTTAAACATTTGGAGCTTGAAGAAGGATGGGCTACCCAAGTGGGAAGGAATTGTCAGGAGACTCAGACTCTTGCTTCTGAGAGAGCAGTGGTAACTTGTCACCAAGGAAACTGAAGACTAGACTGGGACAAGGCCCCATGAGAAAACAGCAGGAGGAGAAGAGTATGGGGAACCACTGAAAGGGGAAGGTATTCACCAATCAAATTATAGGTTTCCTTGTTCATGTTTCAGGAGAAGGAACCATAACAATGACTGAAAGAATACAAACTTCCTGATGTTTCTCAAAAAAAAAAAAAAAAGTGAGAAATATTACACAGGAAGAAATAGAGTTGAGAGAGATGATCCAGATAACTAGACTTGTAGGGGTTGCAGGTGGAGAGAGTGTTTTGATGAGTCAAGTTAGAGTACCAAGGAAATAATCCCTTTTTCTCAAGCGGAAACCCCGTCTGTAATACTCAACCAATTTTGTTTTGAAATTTACTCCAAAACAGCACCTTGGGGTACATCATTCTATTTACCCAGGTGTAGGCACCACTTAATCGAGCCTCTTTGGTCATATAATGTAGCTAATTTTAGTATTCTAGATCAATCTTCTCTCATCATGGGAATTGCAAACAACCCATGGTCAAGATTCGCCAAGTCTTTTATCCCTTCCATACGATTATTGCACAGTGGAGAACTGATAGGAAAAGGCTCAGTCAGTCGTTCATTCAAACAACCTTCGTTTACTGGGAACCTTCTTTGGACTTGGCGCAAAGATAAGTAAGTCGTAAATACAATGCTGTTACAGCCAGTTACAGAAGACGGCATATGGTGTGGTTCTATTTTTATGAAATGTCCAGACTTGGCAAATCTATAGAGACAGAAAGCAGACATGTGATTGTCTAGGGCTTGGGGTAGGGGGGTGGATGGTGTGGGGTTTGGTGGGATGATAGCCAAAGGGTATGGGAACTCCTTTTCAGGGTGATGAAAAAATTCCACAATTGATTATGGTGATAGTTTGTACGACTTTGTACATATAACAAAAGCCACTGAGGGGTGCCTGGGTGGCTCAGTGGGTTAAGCCTCTGTCTTCGGCTCGGGTCATGATCTCAGGGTCCTGGGATCGAGCCCCACATCAGGCTCTCTGCTCAGTGGGAAGCCTGCTTCCTCCTCTCTGCCTGCTTCTCTGCCTACTTGTGATATCTCCTCTGTCAAACAAATAAATAAAATCTTAAAAAAAAAAGCCACTGAATTGCACACTTTAATGGATGAACTGTATGGGGTTCCAATTATATCTCAAAAATGCTACTATGTAGTTTGTCCTCTCTCTTGAGGAAAATTATATTCAAATAAGGTGGAAAGTACAACAGTAAAGGTTTGTGCAAAGAACTTGGGAAGCAAAGCAGATAGAGGAAGGACATTTATTTTGTCTAAGAGTTTCAAGGAAGCTCAACAACCATGTGTTAGTTGACTGACTGACTGACTGACGACTAGTTGCACCTATGGTGCTCGGTACCATATTGCTTTTAGCCTTGATAGCTCTTGTCTTTCTCGTAATTCATGAAATCAAGGCCCAATCATATGGGAGAGGAGCGTGCCCCCTAGCTGCCTGGAACTCTCTGAAACATTTGCTTTGCATTCAGACCAAACCCAGAAGAACAGGAAATCAAGCTCTGACATATGGGCATTTGGTCCAGTGACCAGAGCTTTCTTTCCTTGGAAGATTAATGAAGCACAAAGATGCCAACTCTCTCCTTTCAACTCGCCACAATAATCGGCTCTCAGCAGCCTGCCAGTTTAATATTGCTTCACTTCAGTGCTCAGGAAAAGTCCCAACTGGAAAAGGGCAGGAAAACTTGGTCCAAGAGTTTTTATGAAGAGCAGCTTAACAACCCTTCTAGAACATTCCATAAGCAATATTACAAGCTTTCCTTTCTTTTTATATCTAGGAATGGGGGAAAGAGCAGGAGAAAGGGCATTGTAATCATGAGTCAAATTTCAAAGTCCATAAGTTGAACCTCTGTGAGGCCCTGGATATTTTCTAAATTAATTGACCATCAAATTCTTACCCTCTACATCTGCATTACATTACAGATCATAAAACTATTTGGGGTTTTTTGCTACTTAAAGGAAAGACTGTGTGGGCATAATGCTTTGAGAGGGCCTGTTCCTTTTCAAAAATTATTTTGAATTTATAAAAAGAAACAAGATTATCTTTCGTGTTTATGCCTCACTCTTCCCCTGTAAGAAGCTCAAAGGACTTTGCATAGTCTTGTCAGTCTTGATAAGGGAAAATGGAGAAAATGGAGACAGACTTTTATGTTAGGAGCTGACTCAGGGAGAACTTGGATTTCCTGCTAAGCTGGTCAGTGTGTTCTCCGACTGTTTATTTGATAAATTTTGTAAGAGAAGCACATTCCTTTAAGCCCTTTATTAACCTATTCTTTTAGTCCTTCAACAAATACTTCACTAAAGATTGTGCCAGACACTGCACAAGTCTGGGGATACCAAGAAAAGAAGAAGAGCCTCTGGTCTCAGAGGGATTACAAGCTGGTGTGAAGGACAAGCAATATAGAAGTAAATAGATAAATGGTAGAAGAAATAAATCTGGTCTGTGATAGGAGATAAAGTAGGCAATCAGTTTACCTACTTCACCTAGAATAAGTCCCAAAACCTCCTGGAGGAGGTAGGTGGTGATTGAGCTGAAATAGGAAAGAAGAGCAGAATTCAGCCACCCAGGGAAAGAGTCAGGGAAGTGTGCAGCAGGCATGGGGAACAGCTAGTGCAAAGACCCTGGGGCAGGGAAGAGTGTATGTTTTAGGAACATACAGACTAACACAGCCAGAAAAAATTAGTAAGGGGAAGACTGACAGGAGAGAAATTGTGAACGGTTCCTTGTAGGTGGTGGGCACTGTGCTATAAACTGAAAGGATACTGACTAACTATATTTGCTGACTCAGATAGCAACTGTTTACTACATAACCACGCACTAGGCTAAGCCATCCACATGCTTCATCTCACTCCAAATGTATGAGATGGGAGGCATCACTGTCATCATCCACATTTTACAAGAGAGAAATGAGAGTAAAAAGTTGAGTCTACTGCCTAACACACACGGCCAACAACATACGTCAGGAAAGAGTGATTTGAACCCAGGCACTTTGATGCCAGAGGGCAGGCACACAGATAGACTATTGTGTTATTCCCTATTGTTGTGTGACATTCAAGGAGTAAACAGGCAATAAGAAGACAAAGTCTTGGCTCAAGGAAATCAGAGGATGCTCACAGAACATCTCAAATGAGGCTGAGAGCTAGGCCACGGCTTGCCAAGGGAATTAACCAGGCAGAGAGGCTGAGGCAGACCCAGTGTTCCAAGACAGAGACCAGAGACTCTCCAAGCACATGGAGCTCAGAGGACCCAAGAAGTCACGCATGCCTGAAACATGGGGCCAGGAAGTGGCTGGGACTTGTTGAGAGATGATTATGAACCAATAGACAGGTTCAAAACCATGAAGATCTAACCGTTTGCTGACTTCTACCATGACCCACATCACCAAAAGTATCAAGACGCTCCTCACTATTGAAAGCGAAATCAACATCTTAGTATGTCTGGAAGCAGGTCAAGGGAAACCACTGAAGAGAAATTGTAGAATAAGGTACTCCTGAGTCTGCTCTAGTACTCCGGGATATCATAGCTCTGTACGAGCAAAAGACCATGCAATACCCAAGCCTTACTCAAGGCTGGGAAGCTACCGCCTACTCTCCTGAGTCATGGGGGAGCTATCCCAAGGTTATATAATTCTACTGAAAAAGCCCCATGTGAGCTTGTCTTTAAATGTGCCTTCTTGAGCTTGGGGATCTACAGTTTGACTTTAGGGAGAAACCGCCTGTTTCTAAAGATAATGTTCAGTCTAGCTCTGGGCCAGTATATGTGAAGGACACTGGGGAGCTAAAAGGTCAAGGCAGGAAATGTCAAGTAGGAAACGCCCTGGAAAGTTCTTGGAGCCATGCTCTCTCTTTTTTGTGATATAAGCCTATGGCTATTTCCCGTTCTTTCTTCATTGTGCTCTGTTTGGTCCCAGGAACACGCCTTTTGGAGGCAGACTGGGCTGGCAAACCCAGTCCTCACAATGGCCCCACTCTGTGTAAAACACCCGAACCCCGTGAGAGTTCAGTAAGATTCTGGAAGGTTCTGCTCCCCGTCAATTAAAACACGTTGAGGAAACCAAACAGTGAAAAAAAAAAAATTAGGTCATGATTCATCTTCATCCCTTTGTTAATAATTCTTCTAATTTTTACGACTTTCTTTTCTCATCCTAGAAGCAAAATGTGTGAATATTTGGAAAATACAGAAAGATAGAAAAGAAGCAAATACAAAGTACCCATGATCCCATAACACCTTTTACAATTCAGTGTAACTCTCTTCAGTTATAGTTATTTAACTATAAAATATATTCATTTTCTTTTGTCTTATAGAAAGACGTATTTTTATAAAAGGCATACTTAGGTACACACACACATAAGAATACATACAAATGTGCTGTTGCAAAAAAAAGTATATGACATAAAGTAGACCCTATTGTGTATGTGGTACCTATGGAATCTATTTCCCATTTTTCTAATGTGTTTTCTATTATGTGAATCCTTTATATATTAAGAGGTCTAATCCTTTGTTAGTTATGTAAGTTGCAACAGTTTGCCAAATTTTAGTGTCTCGTTGGTTAATCCTGTTTGCATGTAAATGTTTGTGATTTTTTTTGTTGTTAAATGCCTTATATTTTCCTTTATGTTTAATGCCATTGAAACTGTCATTAGAAAACTATCATCCATCCAAAGATAGAGAAAGAATCACCTGTCCGTATTAAACTTTTATGGTTTCCTTTTCTGAAGTGTATCATTAATCCTCCCTGGAATTTATGCTGGTAAAAATGGTGAAGAAAAGATCTAGCTTTACTAGATCTAGAAAAGATCTAGCTTTACTAGAGCCAGTTACTTCAATATCATGGGTTTTTATTTTATTTTAGCAAATCTATCCCATTTTCACAGAATTAAAATGTCAGCTTTATTATATAATAATTTTTAATACGTTCACAATCCGTTTCTGGACTTCATATGCTGCCCCATCCATCAGTCCGTCTGTACCCATACTCTTTCTCAGTATTTTAGTGTATACCTTTTAAGTGTCAGGGAAAGAGCTGCTTCATTACTCATTTTTTAGTTATTTCTGAGTGTTTATATTCCCAACTTAAGAATCATGTTGGAAATTACAAGTAAAATTCCCCCAAGGTCCTCTGAAAATGATGGAATTAGAGCTGGAGGCAGATACAGCTTTGGGACTCTGTTCTTTCTCTCTCTCTCTCTCTCTCTCTCATTTCTTCACTATGGGCTTCCCACATCCCTTCTTGCTTTAGCAACAACTCCTTGAGGCTGTCCTAGTCTCATTATGTCTTTGTTCTCTCATTGCAGATCCTACTGTCAACTGGTCCACTTACTTAACATTTCTCAGTTGCCTTTTCTAAATGCTCAGCCTACCCACTTGTATCAGGCCATAAGTCACTGGTCAGCAGCTAAATCATCTCCCTTTGGACGAGCTGCCTTCCCCAGTTCTGATTAGCTGGGGGCGAGGGGTGGGAGAGTAGAGAGTCACATGATAAACACGGCTATCTAAGTATCTGGGCTAAGGGCAAGGTAGATTTTCTTTGACAGGAATGTGCACAGTGCGAACATTTACATTTAGCTGAACTAGGTCATACACAGAAGCAGAATAAGAAGTATAAAACTTCTGTGTTTTCTGTGTGACTCCAAATCTTAAGTAGATAAATTTTAAATTATATCTATATGTATTTATAGTAGCATATTTGAAGCCCTCATAACCAGTTAGGCACAGTGCTAAGTGCTTCTTAACCATTATGTTATTTATTATATAATAAGTATATATATAATATAGGTATAAAAATATAAAATATATATACTTTAAATATATAAAATATATTTTTAAAAATAGAAAATAGAAAAAATATATAAAAATAAATATTATGTTATTTATTATATAATAAGGCTGGCATTTTAATTCTGTGAAAATGGGATAGATTTGCTAACCTTGTTCTCAGTTACAAAGTAAATATTGTCCTCCCAATTTTATCACTGGGAGAGCTAAGACTCAGAAAAATTAAAAAAAAAAAACACAAAAAGCAAAAAATCAAAAAACTTACTCAAATTCACAAGGTTAAGGTCAAAACCAAAAATTGAACCAAGCTCACTTTGTCTCCAAAAGCCAGACTTTTCAATGGTATACTCCTGTGATTTCAAAAGGAATGCAGGGACTGCATGAATATTAATGATTTTCACCAATTAATACGTATGGTCAACAGGATTATGAATGATGGGCTTTTCACAGAAAAGATTCCAGTGGGGTCTACACAGGTTCCAGAATCTGACCTGCAATATTTATTATTTTTATTTTTTTAAGACTTTATTTATTTGGGGGGGAGGGGGGAGGGGCAGAAGGCAATGGACAAGCAGACTCCCCACCGAGCAGGGAGCCCAACACAGGGCTTGATCCCAGGACTTCAAGATCATGACCTGAGCTGAAATCGAGAGGTGATGCCCAACCAACGGAGCCACCTAGGTGCCCCGTGAATCATCAGTTTCTTATTGGAAAGTAGCCAAAGGCAAACTATGGTCAAAGACTGCAAACAGCCTAACATGTCAAGATAAAAATTTTTGATTTGTGTAAGTAAGCAACCCGTGGTCACTGAGAGCTGATGAGCAGGGAAATGACATAACAGAAGTGATGTTTTAGATGTTGGGAAAAATAGAATTATTGGGACAGAACTTGCAGATAAGTGGCTCTTAGGAAGCCCTGGATAAAGAGTGATAAATGCATATATGAAATTGACACGGAACACAAAGAAATGATTCTGAAGAATTAGAAGCCTCCACTTCCAGCTGGCATAGAGAAAGCCTGAAATGTTGTCACTCCCATCCTTACAGCAAGACAAAAAAGCTGGATCAACTGAAAATTAGTGCCTTTTCAGGGACTTTTCAGAGAGTTGAGGCACAGAGCAAACCTTAAAATCTGGAGAGATAGTGGGGCACCTGGGTGGCTCAGTGGGTTAAAGCCTCTGCCTTTGGCTTGGGTCATGATCCCAGGGTCCTGGGATAGAGCCCTGCATCAGGCTCTCTGCTCAGTGGGGAGCCTGCTTTCCTTCCTCTCTCTCTGCCTGCCTCTCTGCCTACTTGTGATCTCTGTGGGTCAAATAAATAAATAAAATCTTAAAAAAAAAAAATCTGGAGAGAGAGATGCTGAGAGTCACAGCCCAGATCTGTTACCTGGAGCAGAAGCTCCTGGAGTCATTAAGTAGCAGGAATGTTCACATTTGAGGAAATGCTGGAGGCAGGGAACAGCCTAGACTGAGAGTGTGAAAAATCCTGGGAATCTTCAGGAGGTGGACATACTATCATAGCTTTTAACCTGCTAGGAACTCCATCATGTTGTCAGAATAAAGACGTAAAAAATACCCTCTCATGGCCCAGGCAGGCAGAGGGAAGGAGTATTGTGGAATAAGCTTGAGCAGTCTCTGTAACATCCTCATCTTCAGGGAAAGGACTTTCCAGAAACTTATGCTACCTGGGGGATGGGCACTTCTATGATTGTAGCCACCTATACACTTTCTGTCTCACCTAAAGGAGCGGGGAGGAGAAAGGAAGCTAAGAAACACCAGCCTGGGGCACTGAAGGTCACAGCACAGGGGCATAGGCACATTAAAAGAATGGGATTAAATTATAAGGTCATAAAACACCTTCCTTCGCCACACTGCGACACCATACCAATGGGTCTCTATTATGATAACACTAGATCACAGCTGAAAGAGCTGCAAGATACATGTTCTATCTAAGGAATTCCTAAAAGAGCCCAAAGTCAACAGGGGTGACAAAAACAAGGATGCCTGAGGTCATCAAAACTTCTAGCAACTACAGCTACAAAATCATGAGGCATATCTCAGTATCTAGCTGGATGAACAGCCTATTTACCTCGGTTCCTATGATCTCTTTATAGCATGTCTGGCTTTCAGCAGAAAATTACCAAGCATGTCAAAAATCAAGAGAAAAAAAAAAACACAATGTAAAGACAAAATACAAGCATCAGAACCATACTAAGATACAGAAGTAGATTTGGAACAATCCGATGGAGAAGTTAAAATCACTGAGATTCATTATTAATATTAAGATGCTTTGAAAAGGAGAGGTAAGAACACAGAGATGGAAACACTAAGAATCAAAAGGAAATGCTGGACTTCAAAAACACTCTAACGGAATGAAGAATGGCTCTGATGGGCTCCTTGGGAGACTGGACACTGGACAGCCTAGGAAAGAATCAGTAAGGATGGAGATATTTCATTGAACATCCTAAACTGAAATGCAAAGAAAAAAAATGAATGAAAAGGAAAAAAAAAAAAAAAAAAGAACAGAATATCCAAGAACTGTGGAACCGTTTCAAAAGGTATAAGATACACATAATTGGAATACCAAAAGGAGGGGAAAAAAAATAGAGCAGAAAAACATTTGAAGTAATAATGGCCATAACTTTTTCCCAAAAATGGACAGTCAACCAATCCCAGGTCCAAGAAATTCAGAGAACACCAAGGAAGATAAATGCCCAAAACTGACATCTACGCTTGTCAAATTCAAACAAATTGAAAATCTTGAAGCAGGTTGGGAGGGAGAATTTTTCTAATAGGGAAACAAGGATAAGAATTACAGTGGATGTGTCTCCAAAAACCACACAAACAAGAAGAGAATGGAGTGACATATTTTAAGTATTGAAGGGAAACAAGCAAAAACAATCTAAAAACTCTAAATCCAGCAAAACTGTTCTTCAGAAGTGAAGAGGAAATCAAGACCTTCTTTGACAAATTCCCTGCAAGAAAAGAAATAGTTCAGGCAGAAGGAAAATGACACAGGTAATTCATAGCTTTAAATGCCTATATTAGGAGACAAAAAAAGTTTCACAAATCAACATCTAAGCTTCCATCTCAGAAACTAGAGAAAAGAGAGCAATTTAGACCTAAAACAAACAGAAGGAGAGAGAGACAGTAAAAATTAGATTAATCATCAGTAAAATCATCAGTAAAATTGGAAACAAGAAAACAATAGAGAAAATCAACAAAAGTTAAAACTGGATCCATAAAACTGATAAACCTCAGGGCACTGGGGTGGCTCAGTTGATTAAGAATCTGCCTTTGCATCAGGGAAATACAAATCAAAACCACAATGAGATACCACCTCACGCCAATCAGAATGGCTAAAATTAACAAGTCAGGAAAAGACAGATGCTGGCGAGGATGTGGAGAAAGGGGAACCCTCCTACACTTTTGGTGGGAATGCAAGCTGGTGCAGCCGCTCTGGAAAACAGCATGGAGTTTCCTCAAAAAGTTGAAAATAGAACTACCCTACGACCCAGCAATTGCACTACTGGGTATTTACCCTAAAGATACAAATGTAGTGGTCCGAAGGGGCACGTGCACCCGAATGTTTATAGCAGCAATGTCCACAATAGCCAAACTACGGAAAGAGCCTAGATGTCCATCAACAGATGAATGGATAAAGAAGAAGTGGTATATATATATACAATGGAATACTATGCAGCCATCAAAAGAAATGAAATCTTGCCATTTGCGATGATGTGGATGGAACTAGAGGGTATTATGTTTAGCAAAATAAGTCAATCAGAGAAAGACAATTGTCATATGATCTCCCTGATATGAGGAAGTTGAGAGGCAACGTGGGTTGTTTGGGGGGTAGAAAAAGAATAAATGAAACAAGATGGGATTGGGAGGGAGACAAACCATAAGAGACTCTTAATCTCACAAAACAAACTGAGGGTTGCTAGGGGGAGGGGGGTAGGGAGAGGGTGATGGGTTACGGACATTGGGGAGGGTATGTGCTATGGTGAGTGCTGTGAAGAGTGTAAACCTAGTGAATTACAGACCTGTACCCCTGGGGCTAATAATACATTATATGTTTATTAAAAAAAATTAAAAAAAAAAAAGAATCTGCCTCTAGTTCAGGACATGATCTTGGGATTCAGCCTCTCATTGGGAGAGCTCCCAGCTCAGTGGGGAGTCTGCTTCTCCCTCTGCCCCTCCTGGCTGCTTGTGCTCTTTCCCAAATAAATAAATAAAATCTTAAAAAAAATTGATAAAACTCTAGCCATGCTAACCAAGAATAAAAGAAAAAAGACACAATGTACCAATATCAGAAGTGAAAGAGAAGCGCCACTACTGATCCCACAGACCAAAAACAAAAACAAAAACAAAACAAAAAAAAGGTAAGGGATGAGCCTACTGAATTTAGAGAATGACCTGACCCATTAAATGAAGGACGGATAAGATCCAGTGCAAATGACAGGGTGGTCATTTTATGAACAGAGGGGAGAATGAGGTAGTTTCTAGAAGAATGTGTCACATCTCAGGAGACTCGGTAAGTGCCGTGGAATCACCAGTAGAGGGATGCGGGGAAGAGAAAGTGGACAAACCAGGGTCAGGACTGGGGAAACCACCCTGCTGTGGGGTTGGCCCCCGACCCCCCCACACAGGAAAGTCCCTGTGCTTCAAAATTGCTAAAAAGACAGGTCTTTTTCCAGATTACCTCAAATAAACATGCAATTCATGTAAAAACAATATACTTGCTGTCCATGTGGCTCTTTAAAGAAAGACTCCTAGGAAATTCCCTCCTGCCCAGAAACAAAAGACTGAGCTGAGGACCCTCCTGTGTAGAAATTCTGAAGTGAGAGTCAAGTGTCACCAGTGAAATCTAACTTCCATATCCAAGGGAGTGCCTTGTGAAGACAGGCCATAGCTACCAGAGCATGTCAAGAATGAAAAACCTCAGTGTAGACAGGAGACATCACCATGGTTGCAGCTGACCAGAGGGCCACTGTCCAGAGGGCCAACGACTGCCCAGAGGACAGGAGGACAGTCTAAGCCCCCAGCAGGAGTTGGAAGAATCAGGTGGCATGCTAGTGTTCTAGGACACTTAGGACAAGGCTGCATGAGGGAACAGAGGGTATGGAACGAAAGGTAGAAAATCCCAGTGGTATAGACGAGGCCAATGATAACATAAGTAGAGGAAGACTCTCACACACCTCTTCATTCTACAACAAAAAGTGTGTTTTAAACCCCAGCTTCAAGTCATTTCATCATTATTATATTGTCAGAGCAATTACTTAATATAGGTCAGAGCAATCGTTTAATATAGCTAATGAAGTCATGCAACTCTTAAGTGACAGAGCGGGTACCGGAGTTAAAATTCTGTCTCCATCGCCATATGGACTTCCTACTATTAATACATTGTGCCCGATCACCTTTGTCAGCTGCTGGGTCTCTTTGGTACCACGGTCCTTCAGCCAATAAGCTGAAACTTACACTGATTCCTGATCATTCGTGAGCAAGCACATATTAACTCCTCTAGAACTTATTCCCGAAGGGGGCATCACGAGAATGATGATGTCAACATTAGCAGTTGTTGGGAAGATGACGTGTGAGTCACTGGGCTAATGGTCAGAGTACTTTTCAAAATCTAACAGGCTACCCACATATTTGGGTGAAAGATTTTGTGAAGTTGTGTATGTTGGGGGCATCTGAGGCACATGGATACACAATGGAATAATATTTAGTCATAAAAAAGAAGGCAACCCTGCCATTTGTGGCAACATGGTTGGCCCTTGCCTTGAGGGTGTGATGCTAAGTCAGACAGAGAAAGGCAAATACTGTATGAGCTCATTTACAGGTGGAATCTAAAAATAAATAAGTAAATAAATAGCTCGTAGATACAGAGAACAGATTGGTGGTTTGCCAGGTGGGGGTGGGGAATGGGCAAAATGGGTGAAAACGCTCCAAAGGTACAAACTTCCAGTTATAAGATAAAGAAATCCTAAAAAAAATAAAATAAATATATAGAATAACAAAAGCCATAAATATCGGTGAAGTCTCCATAGGAGAAAATTTAGAGTGAAAATACAAATATAGAGGAAAACATAAAGAAGCAAGGAAGTCACCTGCAGTTAGGCAGTAGGAAAATCTACAGCAGACATTGTCATAGACTCCAAGGGCAGCAAAGTCCCAAGAGACCATGGAAAGTCAATGCTGCTAAACGGCCCAGAAAGTTCAATGAAACTAAAGTAACTGGAAGTGACTAGAAAGGGACCATTGGTCAATATGATGAGAGAATTATTAGGGAAATTGTTGGCAAGGACCTCACATCGCGCAAGTCAAAGTTAGCTTGACCCAATGGCCAGTGTGATCCAAAGCTTGAGGCAGAAAACACGCTATCTGCTTTAGGATCTAGGCAGTAAAAGAAGAAAGAGCAGTAGCTAAGGGGAGTAGCAGTTTTCTTTATAGCTGATCAGAACTGTGCAGAAAAAGAGTGGAGATGTGATAGAGCACAGCTCCCAGGTGCTGCGCGTGAACGGGATCAGGAGCATGGCTATGGGGGTGAGACAGTCACCTAGACCTAGAGCCATGTGAAGACGCAAAATGGGATGGATGGAGTTACAGAGATGGTTTCTCTTGTTAGATGAAACCTCAAATCAGATTTTTCCATCATGTGCTTACTTCAGGAGTATCCTGAATACCAGAGATCTCAAACCCAAATACCAATCAGGGCCAGGGATGTAATAGCATTTGTAATTATTCAAGATAGGCCATTATTAAAAAATCTCGGACTTCCACAAAGCACCGTGCTCTCTCACATGATTCCTGAACCATGAGACATTCTTAGTCCATCTCTCACTTTCTCGGTTTTGAAAGAGACATGGTCAGAAAGAAGTACTTCCCTTTAGCAAGAAAAGCAATAGTCCACGTGCTGACCAATGCCATCTGATGGCTTGGTGTCTGGATCAAGGAGACAAAATGGAGCAGTAAACTGTGAGTGGACCTAGAGAGTATGTGGTAAAGGGAATGGTCACTGCTCTGTTCCTACTCACTGCTGTCATGTGTCCAGAGGGGGACAGGGGGGGTATAGTCAGGAACTGTCACATCTCCTGACATTTTAAGAAAAGCCAGAAAACTAGATGTTTATGTGAAATATCCTGATTGTTGTATCTTGACCCAGTTGGAAAGCAAAACAAGACTGAGGAGGCCATCTGGGCACCAGACCTGACCACGCACCAAATCTGCATCCTCTGTTGTATACGTCCAGTTCAACCTGTCACAAACCTGGGAGACAGCGTTTGATACCCGAGAGTCAAAGTTACTTGTGGTTTCCTTTGGTTGCACTGATTAAAGGGAAAGGAAAACGAGATCCTTCAAAGCCAAGCGAGTGATCGGGATTAACGGTTTACCAGGACAACTGATAATGAGAAAACAGAGCTAGAGGCTTAGAGTAAATAGGTTCTACAACAGTTGAACTGTTGTTCAGCTGAGTTTTGATAGCAGGAGGCATTCTGGGGGCCATGAAGTCACACTGAGTGTGGGCTCGCTTTACTTACCACGATGAATCTACACGTATTGGTAATCCAACGAGCGGGTATGAATTCTGGTGAAATGCTATGTAGACAATAGAGACATACGGATTTAGAAAAATACTTATTTTTTAAAAAGTTAAATTTTTTTAAATTTATAAATTTAAATAAATTTATAAATTTAAATTTATAATTTTTTATAAATTTATAAAGTTTTTATAAATTTGGGAATTTCTCACTTTGTATTGGTGATGGTTCCAAACAGTATTATCGGATTCTTAAGCTTTAAAGCAGATTAAAAGTATACTTTTAATCTGCATGATTAAAAGTACTGTATGATACTGCATGATTCCATGGCTTCATAAATTATTTTTATTAGGTTTTTTTTTTTTTTCATTTTCCGAAACAGAAGCTCTTTTACCTAAAGCTGTGTTAAGTTCTGGAATAACAGAAATTAACACAACAGGAGGGCTGGGACTCTGGCTGACTGCATGTTAGGAGATTTGGGGCTGTTTCCTGATCACATTCATGCCAAGGGAGCCAAGAAATATCCCCCATGTATGCTTATTTTAGAAATTTTGCAAAGATGTTCCAAAATCCCAAATGGTAATCCTTGCCCAGATCACCCCTCTTCAGTTCCTTCTCCCTTCCCTTTGGGCTGGAGACTGTGGGTTGTCTCCTCACAGCCATTCCTTCCAGAACAGTAGAAATTTAGCTCGGTACCAGGTTCCTCAGAAGAAAGCAAAATTTCCGGTCTTCCCTGCCAGCTAGGTATGACATGTGACTCAATGTGGGTCCACGTATGTGATAGAAGAAGGTCACTTTCAGGAATCTTCCTCTAGGAATGTTTGTCTTCTTCCTCTGCTTAGTCTTCTCCTACAAATTACTGCCTAGCATGTAGATGCTGCCATCTTGGATCACAAGGATGAGGGCTCCATCCCAGGGATGACAAAATGTGATCTGGAATAGGAAATCCAAGGATATTTTTCCACAGAGCTTCCTACCTCTCAAGCCTAAAGGTTCACAGATGAATTCCATCCTAAGTAACACACCTTCCTACCCAACACTATTACCAGAATCATCGAAAAGTCTGTGTTGGGATAAGACACCTAAGACATCACAACTCAGCCTTCACTCCTCGTCTTAAGAGGTCTAATCTCACCCTTTAGTGTTTTAAACAACCCACAACCAGACTCCTCAACACCCCCAATTAAATTTTTAGAAGGCTAAATTGATACGCTGGATAAGCCAGAACATCTATTCTTTGCCTTTTCCAACAAAACTGCACTGAGCCAAAAGCAACAAGGCAACTGGAAACCTGGTAAGAATAATTCCACAAGCCCACATATTTTCTTTCTTTTTTTTTAAATTGGCTTTTCTTACTGTATTATTCTTTCAGGTAAATATTAAAATCCTCATATTAAGTATCCCCATAAACCAGGTTGAATTTTTTGGCAATTTATTAAATTTACTTTCATTCAAAGAGAATCAATCACTTTTTTTTTTTTTAACAGTAAATCTTTTCTTCCAAGGGAATTTTTCCAACTAGTCAATCAAGTTTTCTTCTCTGTCTGTAGTTATAGAATCTACACATTTCTCATTAGGTTAATTCCTGGATCTTTTTTATAAATCCTGTTTCTATTGAACTGCCAATTTATTATTTGGTATTTTGATCTTAATATATCATAAAACAAAACAAACATTTGACAGAAAAAAAACCAAGATTGGATTATAAACTAATAAATGTTAAAAAAAATCATTGCTACTACCAGAAGTGAAAATTGTAGTCTGATGGTTCTGGTGATTTAGCACAGGATGAAATTTAAAAATAGAAATGTTTTATTTTAAACGGAGGGATAGCATACCTTCAAATGCATTTTTTGAAGGCTTTGTCTCATTTTGACAGTTCACCCCTTTATATCCATTCCTGATCTGAAAACGTGGACATTTCTATTCCTGTTTTATAAAATTGGAAGACTCACGCGTTTTAAAAAAAAATGCTCATGATTACTGAGTTCATCCCTCTGATTTTATGCACTATGATTTTATGCACTATGAAGCAGGCCAAGAAAGATAATGTGCTTTGGCCAAGATCACTCAGTTATTCTTTTTTTAATGAGGGCATCAACAGGTACCCAAAGACTAGGAAGAGAAGTAGTTTATTGCCCAGTAAACAGGGTTTTGAACCTTGGACTGCCCAGATCCAAACTGAGTAACTACAGTCTCTCTGCCTCTTAGTAGCCTGTTCTATAAGAACTCTGCACCGTAACATCAAACTTGTAGGGCTGTCCTGAAAGTTACATAGCAAATTGCATTAAACACACTTAGCTCATGGCCCAGCACAGGACACTGCCTGCGATCCGCCCCATCCCCATCTGGGGGTAGGAGGGCTTCTGCCAACAGATACAGAAGGGAGTTCTGCACAAAACAGAAGTGATTACATGATCACAACAGCCACAGGGAAAATTGAGAAAATACCTTTCATTCAAAGAATCACTGGAAATAAGATAATGAGGTTGCCCTAAATATGGCAGAAGATACTTGAACTTGAAAAACTCAAGATAATTAATGGCAGATATATTGGCATTGTTGGGAAGTTCCCATCTGAGTCTAAAGTGTGTTTTCAACAAAGGCATCACAGAGAGCCTCTGATATGGGACGTTGGATGGGTTCGATTTAAAGCCACTTTCAAAGACAGTCACACGTTTTGTCTCCTTACCTTTTCAGGGCCATCAATCACTGGAGAGTATATACTATAGATATGACTTTTATGGAAGGAGGGCCCAGTAGCCAGTTAGGGTTTTCTCCACACTAGGCCCCACACCGGGCAAGTCTGTTCCATGAACTTTGGGTTTTATCCCTGGTGTTCAGTCCCGGAAGGACACAGAAGAGTAAGCCACAAAGGATGAAGCTTAGTGTCCAAGGAGGCAGTGACAGAGACACACGCCAGGTCCAGAAAATCACAGCATCCGGCCGACTCTTAAATAATCAATTCCGACAATCACAGATGGAGCAGAATTTATACACAGGAAACGTCAGTCAGAGAATGTCTCTGTGTAGTATCAGGAAGGCCCACTTCGCTAACCCAGGAGCTCCTAGCGTCACTTGTCAGACGAGGCTGATTAGGCTTAAACGTTTGTTGTTTGTCTCTGGGATAACTTCCCTTCTCTCTGTGCTGTGTTCGGGTCTGGTTACGCCTGGAGTCACCTTATGTCACTGGTTTATCTAGACACGAAAAGGAATGTGCTACTCCAAGCCACCCTTCCCAGAGCACTTCTCAGAGAAATATCCCGTTGTTTCCGACATGAAGTCCAGAGATAAACAATCATCCCAGTAAGCATGGTTTTGGAGCTCATTCACTGGAGACTATCCCACTGCTGGACAGAAGGAACTAGCTAAGGAGCTACACTTGTGAAATGCAGCCTCACCCCAGCAAAACAAAATGACATACGTTGTAAAAAAAAAAAAATTAACAATAATAATAATAATAATGATATTTTTATTTCTTCCCACTTGCTGCATTTTCTTTCTCATAGAATGTTGACTTGTACTTCATTGGAGAATAAATAAATAAATAAACAAACACATCCCGTAAAGCTCTAAGGGATGTGTTCTTCTGGAAAATTCCCTCTTCATCTGAAAAACAGCTCTGTAGCCATATGAATCCCCATGCACGCATCCAATATAGTAAGTATAAGATTGCTAGGAGATCATATGGGAAAAGGCTGACATCTAACTAAACAAAAAGCTAACATTTCCAAGTGTCCAAAACACCACAAGAAAACTTAAAAGTAAAATACAAGCTGGGATAAAATCAAGGTAAATATCCTCGGTAAATGTGCATCTATTGAAACACAAGTAGGAACTATTATCCACAAAGCAAAAGGCACAAAAAAGTTTACAAATGAAGATGCAGAAGTGGCCGTTGAGCCCAGCAACGCTGTTCACATTCAAGGCTAATTGAATAATGGACGGCGAGGCAGGAATGAAGTCAGACAATTAAAAATGAAAAACACATTGTAAGATCTCGCTTACCAAACTGATACAGACTTTAACGTTTGGCAGTCATCATTTGCCGGCAAGAATGTGGAGAAATGGGGGGTTCCTTGTCTTGCAGGTAGGAACAGAAAGTTTCATGACTAACGTGAACAGCATTTTGTCAGTAGCTTATAAAATTGAAATGCACAAATCTTATCACTCAGAGATTCCACCTAGAGTAAGTAATTATCCTCGAGGAATATTTGTTCACAAACGTGGAGAGCATGGCTTGGACCTGCCATAATTTACAAACACAAAAGGATATTATACAGCAGTTATAAGGCTTTCAATAATCTTGTCCCCAAGTGGAACATGATACAGCAATGAAAAGAAACCCCTAAAAATATGTATTTCTCTCTTTAACATATATAATGGAAAGAGCTAGAAAAAAAAAAAAGCATATTGTTGAGTAAAGCAGCATTACGGAATAGGGGTATGGGATTTTACCATTTATATAAATTTAGAACCCACACACGGGTAACATACTACTTAGCATTCATGGTGACTATAGTTGTAAGATGTACTTCAACTCTATCTATAGTGTTTCATTTCTTCTATTAAAGACAGAAAATATGTTATAAAATGTTAATCATCATCATTTCTAGGTGCGGAGACTTTTTTAAGATTTTATTTATTTATTTACTTAATTACTTATTTACTTATTTATTAAGAGAGAGCGTTTGTGTCAGGGGTAGTAGCAGAGGGAGAGGGAGAGAGAGACCCTTAAGCAGATTCATGCTGAGCAAGGAGCCTGAGGTGGAACTCGATCCTACGACTCTGAGGTCATGACCTGAACCGAAATCAAGTCAGATGCCTAATCAACTGAGCCACCCAGGTGCCCCGCAAAGACAGTTTTTATCATTTTTTTTTAATTTTAGGAAAGAAAGAAAATCTGATTTTAAAAAGTCAAGGAAGATACATTGACCAAGGATTTAAATACATAATCTGCAGAAAAGAGGTACAAGTAAAAATATATTCGATATCACTGTTAGCCAAAGGATTGCAAATTAAAACCACAGTTTGTTGGCACAGGTTTTTGACGAAGTGTTAGGTGCGTGGTGGGCCTCCTGCCCCAGGAAGCCTGGGGTAGGTGGGATAAGGCTCCTTTCCTACAATCCACATTTCCCCAACCTTGACCTTGGGGGAGCCAGATGCAGTGAGTTAAAGGAGGAGGATGGAAGGAATGAGAGACATAGAACAGAATTCGCCCTTTCCCTCTGTTGGTCCCGAGGGCCTCGAGTCAGGTCTGATATCAGGGAGATGAAAAGTGTTGAATTACAGAAGAAGTTTCAAATTTGCCATTAGGCCTTTCCTCCACATGAACATGTGACTTTAAGAACCTCAATGAGAATATTCTTACCACTGAATTGGACAGCTTCAAGATGGCATCATGAGGCTTGGCTAGATCTGATTCCATACGGTTGAAGTCAAGGATGGAAAAATGGAAACAAAACACCATCCACCAACGATCCAGATATGCCAAAGACCAGAAACTTCAAAGACGAGTCAGTTTTCAGAGAGAAACCATCTGTCTGGCTTGCCCAGGCCAGCCCCTCATGATGCTTGTGTTTCCAGGGTAATTATTGACAGGGTAATTATTGAATCCTTTTATTCTAGGAAGGGGCTTGGACAATGACAAGACTCCTGAAGATTAAGACACTTGCCCAAGGACAATCAGCCAAACAGGGGCTGCACTGGAAATCAAACCAGGTCTGCCTGACTCCAAACTCTGTGTTCTTTCGCTGCTACTAAATATTGCTAATCTGGACCAGTAGCCTAAACAGTAAAGTTTCACAAATGAAGTTTTAAGAAAAACGAATTATAGCAATTACTTTCAAGACCGTATCATACTTTTTACTTAAGCCAATAATTGTTGCCACATAGGAGCCCCGGAGGATTGGTCTTAATGAATAAATCAGTAAGATATGCATGCGACAGAAGCATCTGGTTCTAAAGAGATTGAAATATGTAGTTTCTTAAGTATATCAAACATCTAGGGTTTGCATTTCCCATTTGCCTACATGTTTTCCCCATTAGCCCAACAAAGGTAAACGTCTGCGTTTGAGTGGTCATGAATTTCAAATCAGTGGAGTTCAGATTAAATTGTTTTTATGCGTATTAATAAAACTAATGAAATGGGATCAGTATTCACAAAAGCTTAAAATATCAAGCAATAATTTTAATACCATGTAAAACAGCATAAGCTACGTAAAAATTATATATCGCTTCCTTTAAAATATCAAATTACAAAATTGTGGCCCTTTTTAAAGAGAGGGAAACTTGAGTGCATATTTGCAAATAATTCATCCTTAGGGACATATCTTGAAATATTAAAAATATCTGAAAACCACATACACCTCATTGTGTGAGCTGCATTTATACACACTTATATGTGAATGTCTTCTGATTTATTTAATCTCACAATTTATTTGCAAATATGTTATTGTTTTCTCTTAGGTTGAAAAGGAGTAGTTCCCAAACCAGGAGGCAATTTTTCAATTTCTGTGTCTCCTAAGCCGTATCTTGGAGGGAAACTTCCGAGAGCTCTGTACAGAGGTGGGATGGTAGAGAGAAGTCCTTTTGCCTCCCTCTCTATCTCTCATCAGCTGTGTGACCTTCAGCAAATTGGTTAACCTCTCTGAGCCACAATTTTCTCTCATGTAAAATTGCAATGTTACTATTTTTTTAAAGATTTTATTGATTTATTTGACAGGCAGAGATCACAAGTAAGCAGAGAAGCAGGCAGAGAGAGAGAGGAGGAAGCAGGCTCCCTGCCGAGCAGAGATCCCCATGCAGGGCTCGATCCCAGGACCCTGGGATCATGACCCGAGCCGAAGGCAGAGGCCCCAACCCACTGAGCCACCCAGGCGCCCTGGAATGTTACTATTTAAAAAAAAAATTTTTAATTATGTTCAATTAGCCAGCATATAGTACATCATTAGTTTATGTATTGTTCAATAATTCATTTGTTGCATATAGTACCCAGTGTTCATCACCACACGTGCCCTTCTTAGTACCCATCACCTGGTTACCCCATTCCTCCATCCCCCAGAATGTTACTATTTTCAATTAGGTTGAAAATTTGCCATAAGCTAATTTGTGTATAGCAATGCCTTCCAAAGTACCTTTAGAAATAAGAACCTTCACTTGTCAAAGGACCATACAAATTCGGTGTATTATTGCTGTTGGGATAAGTTTCTTCCAGAAAACACTGGCCTTAAGCAGCAAAGAACACTTCCTAACATGGGGCTCTGAGAATTCTGAAAGCAAAGAAAGGGGAGGACAGGCTAGCAGAGGTGGGAGGCAGAAATAGAAGACCCCACGGAGGAATGAATCAACTCTCAACAGATTCCCTGCTTTTCAAAATGTGCACGTGTTGGGGCAGATAAATCCTCGGGAAAGCTCACGGTCTGACAAGTTCAACCACAGTTGCCAATCTGGGCAGAAATGCTAACCAAGCCCTGTCGAGCGTGGGGAGGGAACTCCCGCCTTGGCCCAGACTCTCCCTGTTCTGCAACTGATCTTCCCCCGGCCCTTTAATGAAGGCTGACACTTGGCAGAGGTGGGGAGCAGAGGCACATGTTCTTAATGAGCTCTCATTCCTAAGAGGCTTTGGCATCGCAGGAGCATACCTCCTGCCATGTGCTTCCTCCAGTTATCTGCCCCCCACTCTTGGGGTGCGGGGGGCTGCAGATAGCTATGGGCAGAGAGGCCACGTCAGGTCACATCTGGCTGGAGACCCTGGGCGCCAGCACTTGTTGCCAGGGTTCAGATGGAGGGGAGAACAGGAGATCTTCATTATAGACTCTGGGGATCCTTGGTAGAGTAAGCCCCCTGTGTCTTCTGCAGGGGACATGCTGGCTGGACAGGCAGGACAAGACTTGTGATGGGCAGCAAGTCACATGGGACGTCCAGTCTTCTGTGTCAAACCCTGACCATCATCTAACTTGCTCAAGAAGAGAACATTCCCTGGCCCCCCAAAGTCTTGAATAATGGCTTCCTGCATGGCTACTGCCCTGAAGCTTAAATGGCCTGATAGGCTTGAGAATTCATTCATTTGAGCTGAAGACTGAGCGCTCGATACCATCAGATCATCCTCCCCCATTTGTGAGGGTTGTGGCGGGCATCAGGGTTGGAATCCACTCCTGCCTTTGCGGAACCTGGGTTCTACTGGGAGGAGGCAGATGAACCAAACCGTCCCACCCACAAGATCTTCAGAGATCTTGTGTTTGAGGGGAACCCAGGCTGGCGCAAGGAACACCGCTATTGAGAGGGTAGTCAAGAAGACCCATTCGAGGTGGCAATGTCTGAGGTGAGATGATTGATAAATGAACAGGACATGGTGAGGGTGAAGACATGCCAGGCAGGGAGATGTGTGCAAGGGGAGAGGGAGAAGCCTCTGAAAGTGAAGAACTGTGTGGGGAGGTACTCTGTGAGCCACAAGGGATGGGAGAGTCATGTTGAAGCAGCATCATTATCTGAATTGTCCTTGTCTTGCTCCCTTCTGACTATGTTTTCTACAGAAGGAAGCCAGCTGGGTGTGTGCTGGTAATCACCCTCCCCCACCTGCCATGTGCTCACTTGGGTGGCGCCCTTGGCTTACCCAGCTGTGCTGACATTATGCGCTGTCTTGTCCTTCCCCTTCTGACCAAGAACTCCCCGAAAGCAGATACTTTGCCTTTTGCTGGGGTAGCATTAATACCTGGTCAAGTGATTTCACATAAAGTAGGCAAAATATTTGCCACATACATGAATATGGCGGTGTGGCAGAGTGGGCTGCCTTCCAGGAGGCTGAGGGAGGGAGAATGGCTGAAATTCTTTTCCTTCCCCCAGTTTGACTGACACACAATGCCACATAGCAGTAAGGTGCACCACGAAATGATTCGTGAAACTCTCAGTACAAAGTCATAGGGAGAGTTATTCCCAAGGGAATCTGTCAGCACATGTAATCATGGTGGCCCTGAGATGTTTCGAATCCAGGTGTGGGTTTAAAACAAGCTCAGGATACTTTTTCAGTTACTTTTTTTTTTTTTTTTCTTTTCATTCTCAGTTGGGAGGAAGGATCCATTTTCTTGACACAGGCAGTCTCTGCTAGTTATAATACAAGGTGTCATGAAATCCACGTTAAGTAAAGGAAGAGGAAGAACAAAAGGAGAAAAGCTGAGAATGTGCAAGAGAAGAGAATAAAAATTCTAGCTCTTTGATGATTCCCTCCTTTCCACAATGGCTGGGCTCTGCTACCTTGATTTCATGAATGAAACGCAAGAGTAAGTCTATAATGTGGGCTGTCTCGAGGTTCGGATTTCATATGGCAATTATCTTACCTTATTTGAAATGCCAATTGATTATTAAAAACACATTTCTTTCGCTCTGAGTACCATGTAATAGACAGGTAACTATTATACCGTTGTTAAACCCCAGTAAATACCACTTATTGGAAACACATTTCTTTCAACTCAGCAATATGATTGTGTACGTATCTATTACAGAAATCTTGAAACTCTATCAATTGGTGCCAAAAACACATCTCTTTTCTTTTGAATTCATAAGGCTGAAGATATTGTCTCCGATGGGCTCTGATCAAATCCACAATAAGCCATCTCCGTAATAAATGATGACTGGCTCGGCCCAGGCTCGGGCAGTTTGTGTAATCACTCAGAATAATAACGGGAAACAAGAGCACTCCACACATTAAAAGCAGATTTGTTCAAAGCATGTTGGCCACTTTGCGTCTAGACTGAACTACTGCTGGCTCAAAGGTTCCGGACAAAAATTTGTAGCAGCAAAACCCTTTTCAGGGGCGAATGAATCACTCTGTGGGTTGGGTGCATTTTTTCTCTCCGCAAAAGATTTAGCATAACATTCCTACCTTTCTGCACTTGGGCGAAGCTCAGGACGGGGCCGCATAATTAAAGAAAAAGGAACAGAGTTGAAAGAGAGGAAAGGAGCTAAACCATGCATTAGCCTAACGTACACATGGTACTCAGATGCACAAACGGGGCAACTAGTTAGTGCTGGGCCTTTACCCAGGTTCTGGTCCATTTACCCTTTTCCGGGAACATAATAGATACACAAAATCTAAACACGGTTCTGTGTTAACATTCATTTTCACTAAAGGGGAGAGGCTTTCACTCTTCTGGAACCGGGTGGAGTACAAAAAAAGCTCGCTGTCTTAGAACTGTATTATGTCCTGAGAGATGTTGGTTTGGGACACGAAGAAAGAACATGACGCAGGTGGTGGTTGTGAAGCCGGGCTGGCCTCCAGTCTGCCAGGGGGTGAAATACAGAAATGCTTTCTGATGGGTGAGCACATGGAAGGCCCTCCATCGCCGTTCCAGCACCAGGCCCCCTCCCCAGTCTGCCGCAATCTGGCATCTAAATGGTAAATGGGCTCCTTAGAGCCCTGTCTGTCCATTGCAAGGAATCAGGGCCTGTTTGTTACCGGTCATTACAGATTTTGAATCTCTGTCCTGGATATGACAATAGCTTTGCTGAAGATGGATATAGTCCTGAGAATTGTGAGAAATGTTCTCTAGCATTAGCCACATTACTTTAATTCATAGAATAAACATAAATACTAAATAGGACATTTCTAAAGCAATCTACTCTTTTTTCTAAAAAAAAGGACTATTTTTTTTAATTTGAGAGAGTGGGAGAGTGAGAGGGAGAAGGAGACTCCCTGCCGAGCAGGAGTCCAATACAGGACTCGATCCCAGGACCCTGGATCAGGACCTTAGCTGAAGGCAGACGGTTACCCGACTGAGCTGCCCAGGGGGCCCTAAAGCAACCGATTCTTGCAAAAACAGCTATGGAGTGGATGCTAGATGACAAGCCCCCTTCAATAATCGTAATGTGCATTAACTCATTCCATCTTCACAGCAGCCCTATGGAGTTGGAGCTATTATCCTGTAGATGGAAGAACAGAGAGGCAAATTAATTGGCCCCAAATCAAACAGCCAGGAGGTGGTGGAGATTTGGCAAAATCTAAGCCAAAGCCCTAGAAATCCAGGACCCAAGCTCTGTATCTCCAGAGTGGAACTGTCTTTGGGACAGAATGTGGATTTGGACTACAGGTTTGTTTTTGTTGGTACATTCTAGGTAATATTAAATCAGAATAACAGATTTAGGGGAGGGAGGGCTAGACCTAAATATTATTGTAACTTAATTTCCTGTTTAAATGTTGGAGAGGGATACTTGGGTGGCTCTGTTGGTTAAGCATCTGCCTTTAGCTCAGGTCATGATCCCAGGATCCTGGGATAAAGTCCCTCATTGGGCTCCTTGCTCAGCAGGGAGCCTGCTTCTCCCTCTGCCTGCCGCTCCCCCTGCTTGTGCTCTTGTTCTCTCTCTCTCTGACAAATAAATAAAATCTTTTTAAAAAATAAAAATAAATAAATATTGGAGATAGGTGCCCTTGTTTATCTGGCTTGAACCCGTTGAAATAATCTGTTTTATTTTATTTTTTTTCCCTGCTGGTGATTATCAGTGAATTACTTAGATCGATAATTAAATTGTTGAGTTGAAATCAGAAGTGAGTTGAGGATAAAAGGCCACATACTGCATGGTCCCATTTATGTGAAATATCCAGAATAGGCAAATTCATGGAGACAGAAGAGTGACCCTTGGGGGCTGAGAAAGGGGATATGGGGAGCCACTGCCAAGAATATGTTCTGGAATCAGGCATTAGTGATAGTTACAACACAAGTGTAAATCTCATGGTTTAAAAATTATATCTTCATTTCATTTTTTTATTTTTTTAAAGATTTATTTATCTGAGAGAGAACGCAAGTGGGGAGAGGGGCAGAGGAAGAGAGAGAGAATCTCCAGCAGACTCCCCACTGAGCACAGAGCCCAATGCAGGGCTCAATCCCACGACCCCGAGATCATGACCCGAGCCAAAACTAGGGTAGGGTAGCTCAATCAGTTGAACATCCAACTCTCTGCTTGCGATTCTCTCTCTCCCTCGGCCTCCCGCCTCGCTCACATGCTCTCTCTCTAAAATAAGTAAATAAACAAATAAATCTTTTAAAAAATAGAATAGACATTTAAAAAATTAAAATAAATGAGTTAAGGGCCTCTCTACCAGGAGGCTGGTCACTACTGAAGCTACTTTGGTCAGAGGGAATATTCTGACCTTTAGCTGTTTGAGGATAAACTATCTCTAGAAAGAAAAAGAGAACTAACTCTACCACACTGATGGCAGTGGATAATCCTTTGATTGAGAGAAACGTCTAGAAATCATTCGATTCAATTCGATGTGGTAAGTAACTGGTGAGTCAGAGCCACATGCAAGATGTGGTGTTAGCCAGTGGCTATGAATCAGTGGTAGTTCTGATGGAGGGAGGGATAAGTTAGAAGGGATGGCAGACCCAGCTCATGGAGAGCTCAGAGCACTGCCATCAGGATGTGCCTGGTGACCCTGCCAGTGCCCTGGCTCAGAGACTGAAGAAAGACCAAGGTTACCCTCTCCAGGCACCAAAATCAGAAACTGAATTTTGTCAGAAAATCTAGATTTTTCTCCTGTCGCTTAAATGATGCTCACTAAAATCATATGACATTAATATATCACTCAGAATGACACAATGATGATGTGAAAAAGTGACACAAAGTTCATGTGTCTCTCCAGGCATCCCAGCCCAAGAGTCTGTGTACCCATCAAGGATGACCACTGATCAACAAGGACCTTGGAGAACACAGAATAGAAGGAAACTCTGAGCCCCATCATTTTGAAATTTTATGGAGGCTTCATTACATAGCTATGATTAATTAAATCACTGGCCACTGGTGATCGAACTTAATCTACAGACTCTCTCCCCTCCCCAGAGGTCAGGGGTTGGGGCTGAAAGTTCCAAGCCTCTAATCATGGTTGGTTCCCCTGGTGACCATAGTTAGGTCACCTCATTAATATAAATTCAGCTGTGTTCGAAAGGGAACTGTTATGAATAAGACACTTGTATCAACTTTATGGCCCTGAAGCCATTTCAGGAAGCGAGGACAAGAGACCAAACAGTATAACAGAAGATGGTCCCATTACTCTTATGGATTAGGAAATAACACGGGTCTGAGTCAGGGGCCAGCTTTTCAGGGTATCTCCCATGTATATAGGAGGTGTACATGTTATTAAACTTCTGTTCATTTTTCTCTTGTTTAATATTTTGTTTAGGGGAGGGGGCATTCTCAGCCAAGAACCTGGAAGGGTAGAGGGAAATTGTTTTTCTCCCCTACATGGTAGATCAGTATCTGTGCAGCCTCTCCCCATGCCACTTTGCTAATTCTGCCACTGGCACTCATATGGAACGTGGTTAAATATCCTCCCAAAGGAAAGAATTTAGCCATTTCATTACTTAACTTAAATTTCCACACCCAAGAATCAAATGGTACTGCTTAGTCAGTTCTGATGTGTTTTGGGATCAGACAGATAGGAGAATCCAGAGCCAACAGATATAACTTTGAATCCAAGTCCTAACAGTAAGAAAGTGACTTTACCTCCCTTCACCCTGATCTTATTTTCTTCATCAGTACAAAGTAGGTGTTCAATAAACCTATGTACAGCAGTAACTTGCATGATATGTATGAAACCAATAGCATAGAATAAGATAATGCACTCAGGGTTGGAGTTCCGTTTCTGCCGTCTACTACCTGTATGACCTTGGCCATGTACCTTATCTTCTCCATGCTACAGTTTCTCTATCTAGAAAAACAAAAGTCATGACAGTAGGTACCTCCTTGCATTTTTATGAAACTTAAATGAATTCTTTTTGTTAAGGTATTTAAAACAGAGCCTCCCACAGAGAAATGATTAAATGGGCATTATATACAAATTTTGTTAAAGCTAGGAGCATGTATCCATCATATATAAATCACAAACAGGTAAAAGAGTTTTATTTTATGTGTTCAATTCTCTTACATTTCAAAGTTCAAGTTTTGGGTGCAATGATTATCTTACAATTGAAATATTTAAGAGCTTTCTTCCATGGAGGATTCCATTCCTCATTTAGACCCACTGTTGAGAGATGTCCGATGAGAGACAAATGGGTTTCTGGGGTCTATTTTCCTATCGATTGATTCTTGGTCCCAAGAAAGTCAATGCAATGAAAACCATTTAATAGTTTGCCACGGATTTGATTGGAAGGAAAAACAATTTCCCCCCAGGGCTTTCAGACAGGTCCATCTATGAGAAACTATGACTAAGACCTTGGCTAGTGAGGAGAAAGTCTAACAGGAACCAAAAAATGCTGTTGAATGAGCTCATGTTAGATGTTAAGCACATAGTAAAGCACTAAGGAGCTAACCAAGGCAGGAAAATGCTAATAGGTTTATCACTAGGGTCTATAGCACAAGATATATGAGTGGAAATCTCTGTGAAAGTCTCTATGAGAAAAACACTGAAATGGAATAGATCTCTGTGGTTTCCCTTGCATGGCATGTGTAGCAGCAAGGAGGTGTCAAGTGGGCCAGCTCTGGCCCCACATTAATGCAGAGATTACTCTAAGTTCACTGCCCCCAGAGTCAGAGGACCTGTATTTGAGACTTGTGTGTGCATTTCTTCTTTTTAAGATTTATTTATTTATTTATTTATTTATTTATGAGAGAGAGAGAGAGAGAGAGAGAGAGAATGAGTACGATTGCTGTTCTTATATTCTGTTCAAGACCACGAGAGGATATAAGCCCTTCACCTGCTAAGGAAATCACTCTAGAATTTAGCTTATGGGACATTATGGAGAGCTTGAAGAGAAATAAAAGAGACTCCAGGTTACAGCCTACTTGAAAAGATTCAGTCTGAAGAACTCAAATTAGTCTAAATAAGAACTTAATGGGACTACGGAATGAAAAGTATAGAGAAAGGGTTGATAGAGGAAGGAAACAGAGTGGTATGATAATTTATTTGGATCAGTGTAGCCAGGTGATGGTGCCTGGTTGTTTGGCCAAAGACTAGTCCAGATGTTGCTGAGAGGGATTTTTAGAGGAGATAAACATTTAAATCTGTAGACTGAGTAAAGCTGATGTCCCACCATAAAACAGGTGGGCCCCATCTAATCAGTTGGAGGCCTTAAGAGCAAAGATCTAAAGTTTTCTGAGAAGAAACTTTCCTCAAGACTGCAGCATAAAAATATTACCTTAGCTTCCAGTCCATTGACCTTCCCTACAGATTTTAAAAATAACAGCTCCCTCAATCATGTAAACCAATAGCTTAAAAATAAATCTTTCTCCCTACCCTCCCCCTGTATCTATATAATTGAAAAAATTATACTGGCTCTATTTCTCTGGAGAACCATGAAGAATGCAAGAGGGTCACAAGAGACAGCCTAGGCCAAGTTGGAGAACTATCCACACATAGGACACCCTGGGGACAGTCACTACCAGAGGGCTTTGAGTGCTATGCAGTGTGTAATACTATATCAACCCAAATGTCCAGTAAAGCTGTCACACACAAATATGCTCTGTGTGTATGATGGACTGGAATGTTTATTTAAAAATAGGAGAGTGTTGGGACACCTGGGTGGCTCAGTAGGTTAAGCCTCTGCCTTCAGCTCAGGTCATGATCTCAGGGTCCTGGGATCGAGCCCCGCATCGGGCTATCTGCTCAGTGGGGAGCCTGCTTCCCCTTTTTCTCTCTGCCTGCCTTTCTGCCTACTTGTGATCTCTGTCAAATAAATAAATAAAATCTTTAAAAAAAAAAAACCTGGAGAGTGTTGGGGTGCTTGGGTGGCTCAGCCAGTTAAGAGTCTGACTCTTGATGTCAGCTCAATTCTTGATCTCAGGGTCAAGTTCAAGCCCTGGGCTCCATGCTCAGCATGGGGCCTATTAAAAAAAAAAAAAATGGAGAATGCAGTGTTCCACGTTTAGGTTAGCTTTGGGCAGAGAGGAGAGCCCAGATACAAAACTGGGCTGGTGAGTTCCAAGTTTAGTGAAACGAGAAAAGACGAACAGTGAGGGTACCATGAAAAGCGAAATCCCTAAAATTTGCAGGAACGATGGACAGGTTTTCAACCTCTTGCTGTGTGATGATGAATTTTAGGTATCTATCTGACCTGGCCATGGGATGCCCAAACACCTGGCTGAACATCATTTCTGAATTTGTCTGTGAAGTATGTGTTTCTGGAAGAGATTAACACTGGAATCAATGGGCTCAGTAAAGCACGTTGCTCTCTCCGGGGGTAGGTACCATCCATTCCACTGAGGCCTGTATAGAACCAAAAGGCAGAGAAAGGGAGAATTTTCTCCCTCTATGCCTGACTGCTTGAGATGGAAATCGATCTTCTGCCATCAGACAGACTGGCTGCCTGGCTCTCAGACCTTCACATTCAGACAGGGACCACCACTGGTTCTCCTGCATCTCCAGCTTACAGAGGACAGATCCTGGGGCTTCTCAGCCTGCATACGGCATGAGCCAATTCTTCATAACAAATCTCCTTTTAGGGGCACCTGGATGGCTCAGTGGGTTAAAGCCTCTGCCTTCGGCTCAAGGTCATGATCCCAGGGTCTGGGATGGAGCCCCGTATTGGGCTCTCTGCTCAGCAGGGAGCCTGCTTCCTCCTCTCTCTCTGCCTGCTTCTCTGCCTACTTGTGATCTCTTGTCTGTCAAATAAATAAATAAAATCTTTTAAAAAAATCTCCTTTTATATATACATATACACAATATATATGCATATATATGTATGTAACATATATATGTAATGCAAATATATGCAATTATATATTATATATGTATATATAAAAATTACATTTTTATATATACTATATATATATATATATATATCTTATTCATCTCTTTCTTTGGAAACCCTTGAGTATTACACACCAGATATGGGATTGTTGGTTCAAGTCGATTTTACGTGAATCTAAGAACTCTAGTTACTAAGGGAAATTTTGAGAAGGGATCCCAAATCCCCTTGTTATGTTCATGGGCTCCATAAACCAGCGTACTTTGGGTGTTGGTATTGCTATAACTTCATCTGTGTCCTCATTCTCTTGAGGATCGAGGCATCTAGGTTTCTGGAAAATGGGACCTCCTATCCATAGGGTTTCACGGATGGCTTTTGTCACTCAGCAATACCCTGTGAGCATTTCCCGAGCTCTGCGTCTTTAAATGTCTGAGTACATAGTACATGATTGCCAATAAATATTTGCTGAATGACTAGATAAAAGAATTGTATCTACATCCTACAGTTTAGTTAATCTGTGGTTTTTCTAAACATTTAAATCTCGCCCAAATCTTCCCAGTAACAAGAGAGAATGGCGATCAGCCTTGCACAGATATTATGATATACATCTAATCAAATCCTAAATGTGGCATTCCTTGGTGAAAAGATATGCACATTTTAATGCATAATGAAATGCACTGTCAAATTGCCCTCCAGAAATGTTGCTCCAATTTACATACCCACCACTGGAATATGAGAGTGTCCATTTCTCTGCATCCTGCCCAACATTCACATAATTATTCTTTTTAGCGATCGCCAATTTGAGACAAAAACAGTATCCCATTGTTACTGTGATTTTCATTCTTTGGCTACTAGTGCAGTTGAAAAAAATTTTAAACCTTTATATTTCTTCACTGGTGACTTGCCAGTTCATATCTTTGCTTTTCATTTCTACTGTAGTTGGTGGGTTTTTTTTTTCTTAGTATTGATTTGTAAGAGCTCCCATATTGAGGATAATAGCAATGTTTCATTAATGTCTAAAGAAAAAAAAATCTTTCCTTGTTGATAATTTAATTTATCTTTCTTAGAGTTTTTGGGGAAAAACATTAATTTTTAGGTAATCATATATGTGACTACTTTTCCCTTTAATTACTTAAAAGCTTTCCTAACCCTATTATTATGTAAATGTTCAAATCAATACTTTTAGTTTTCTTACATATTTCTGTTTCCTCGTTTCTTTCTCTAATCCAGCTGGATTTCATTTAGCAGTCTAGTTTATGGTAGGCAATTAAATTATTTTTGAAATATTCAACACACAGAATTTGTTGAGTTAATCCATTCTTTATCCAATAATTTGAAGGGCTATCTTATTACATGCTAATTTATGTATATAATAATATATATTATGTGTACATATTTATATATAATATATCATATGTGAATATATTAATATATAATGTAGGTTAGTATTGAGTTAATAATATAATATATATGAATTTTTATTATTCTCTTTGAATAGTGAGCACTATTCTATTGTGATTACCACAGTTTTATGATAAATTATAAACAAAGTACTTGGGGGTGCCGGGTGGCTCAGTGGGTTAAAGTGGGTTAAATAAAATCTTTAAAAAGAAAAACAAAACAAAACAAAGTATTTAATAAGGGAAGAGTCATTCTTACTCTTTTGGGACTTTTTCTCATTGGTTCATCACATGAGCTTAAGAAATACTTTATGAAATCTGAGAAGAAAAATCCTGGAATGACATCTGTTGGGCTATCATTAGCATTTTAAATGAAGGTAAAATGTCTAGTATGTCTAGAGTATTTTTCCTCGACCAGGAAGAGAGTCGTCTTCCTTTTTTAAAAAGTATTTTTATGCCATTCAAAGAAGTTTCGTAGTATTTGCCATATGGCAAATACTACGAAAATTACTTAACTTAAAATACTTAAAGTTAACTTAAAGTTAAAGTTAACTTAAAATACTTAACTTAAAAACTTAAAAATTCTTTTAAGCATGTGTGCACGCTGTTGTGAATGCAATATATATATATTTTTTAAAGCTTTTATTTATTTATTTGACAGAGATCACAAGTAGGCAGAGAGGCAGGCAGAGAGAGAGGGAGAGGGAAGCAGGCTCCCTGCTGAGCAGAGAGCCAGATGTGGGACTCAATCCCAGGACCCTAAGATCATGACCTGAGCCGAAGGCAGCGGCTTAACCCACTGAGCCACCCAGGCGCCCCCAATATATTTTTTTTAATTTGAATTGGTAATTGCTGTTTATAGGGCAGTTTACTTTTCATACAATGAATTTTTTTTTAAAGATTTTTATTTATTTGACAGACAGAGATCACAAGTAGGCAGAGAGCAGGCAGAGAATGAGGAGGAAGCAGGCTCCCTGCTGAGCAGAGAGCCTGATGTGGGGCTCGATCCCAGGACCCTGGGATCATGACCTGAGCTGAAGGCAGAGGCTTCAACCCGCTGAGCCACCCAGGCGCCCCCTCATACAATTAATTTTTTAAGTTTAATGATTTTTGTGCACTTTCTTCATCACTGACTGCAATTTCTTCCTCTGGCATGCTCCCTTATCATAACCTTCTATGTGGGGGTGGAAAATAATATATCATGTATACACAACGATTTCAGATCCCCTTTGCCCATAATAATCTTTTCTTCTTTTTGTTATGACCGAATAATGGGTCCGTGATTAAAGGAGCGAGACTGATACAAAAGCCAAGGTCAAGCAAAGCTTTATTTCGCGCCAAGCATCAAGAATCTCACCAAACGTTCGGGGACGCACCTCTTCCAAGAGAGGGTGACCCTTCTCTGTTTCACAGACTAGCTTTTAAGGGCAAAGGCCATGTAGGCGGGCCTGGCCACGCACAGGTGGCCAATGAGATTGTAACACACACAGGAAACTCCACAGTGATGCTAGGTGACCAATTGAGTTACAATTTACCCTAGTAGACATTTGAACCAGCCTATTACACCTTGATTGGGATTGGAGCCCAAAGGGCGGGGCCCATACTCCTTGGTAACCAGGGAGACAGTATGCATCCCCCCACTGATAGGATGTCTCCACTTGGCCTGACCCACCTTTGTGTCTGGGCTTTGTTACCTAAAGCTGGTTTCCGGGACTTGTCTCCAAGTAAATCCCCTGGGGGAAGGGGAGCAGGGACAGTTTCTAAATAGGTCCTTACACTTTTCTTGACTTGCTGCCTTATCTAGAAAGTCCAGAAAAGAAACAGTACATTTTGAAGGCAAGCATACCCATTATGTTCCTTGTTTTAATAGGAACATCTCTGATATTTCACCATTCAGTATGTTTTGATACATATTTTGGAAGTAGTTATGTTAAGGAAGTATCCTTCTAATCTCAGGTCTAAGTGTTTTCAGTTCTCTTGGGCTCCTATGTAAATAACTTAATCCAAGATAAAGGAAACAGCATGAGTTCCAAGTCAAGGACCATGTCACTAAAACTGGAGTTGTCAGACATCCTGTACCTAATGGATTATCCTGTATTTCACAAACAAGAGTGTCAGGATGTATAATCATTCTACACTGGATTTCGATCTGGC
This sequence comes from Enhydra lutris kenyoni, assembly GCF_002288905.1. Taxonomy (NCBI): domain Eukaryota; kingdom Metazoa; phylum Chordata; class Mammalia; order Carnivora; family Mustelidae; genus Enhydra; species Enhydra lutris. Next base: position 6,917,203 of record NW_019154166.1, on the reverse strand, counting down.
TCTACTGATGACATCTGTTAGCCCCTAATCTTTTCTCCTTGCCAGTAGTAATATGCCCCCTGTTCACGGACAATAAAATATGGCAGCCGTAACAAAAAACCCAAACACGTAAACAAGGCTGTCGCAAATCTGGGGCTGCGTTTGTTCAGGTCACGTTCCAGGGCTGCTGTGCCCTCGTTTTTTTAAAATCCTATAATCAACACAACCCCGGGCGCAGTTTTGAACTTCCCCTGTGAGAAAGGAAGAGCGATTCAGGTCCTTGAGGTTTTGAAATCCTGGCTCTGGAGAACACCTGAGCATATCTACTGGGCCATCTAGTGGCGGAAGAGTGTACGTGAAACAAACACAATCAATCTGCAGAACACAACCCCACCGGTGTGTGGGTTTCAATTTCAGGACAGACACGAGTGGCACAGACTCCCTGAACCTCCTCCCACCTCCCCAGTCAACAGTCCTCCAAACCAACAATGGGAGTGCACTGACTTCTGATCGTCAAGGGATGTGATTGATGAATGGAAGAACATTCCAGATGCATGCTTAAGCACACGCAACCTATCGTGCATTGCCCTGACCTGTGGTAGAAAAATCACTTCCTAAAGAAAGAAAACATAGGCTGAGACAGCACCAGATTTAAGTCACCACCAACATGATCGAGAAAAACATGAGTAAAGAGGAGCCACCAGCATGAGAAGGTACAATATGCAAACCATGAATGCTAAGAGGGATTATAGTTAGAAAAAAAAATGCATTCTGAATAAAGGTGAAATCCATGGTTCTTAGTGCATCCCACCAGGTTTGGACAGTGATAAGATTACCAATGCTATCTTTCATGTTTTCCTCGAACTTCTTCTGTCTACATACAGGACCAAAAACCAAAAAACAAAATGAACTAAAAAACCCCAAAAACCAAAAAAAGAAAAAAAAAAAAAAAAGGAAAACCCAAGCAAACCAAAAAAAAAAAAAAAAGAAAAAAGAAAAAGAAAAAGAAAAAAAAAAGAGTTAGTCTGGATCAGAGCTGAGAAGGCAGAAGAACAAAGATAAAGCAAATTGATAGCTTTCAAATGTTAATAGGGTTTGTCACCTCTGAGAGTGTGTAAATTAAAGACATCTGTCTGGTCTCAAATAAATTCCAAAAATCCCAAACTAATTGCTTCATATACACAACGCGAAACCTCAGAATTCCATGCAAAAATAAACCTCCATTTAGAAAATAAACTTCATACAATTATGATAAAAGAAGGTCTGTCAATAAGCCAGCGCTTAATACAGGAGGATTATTTTGAAATAAACTTCTTCAGAGCTCATTAGATTTGGAAAGAACTGTGAAAAAAGATCTGCCTCCCCAGGTCCTTAGGTATGTGGCGGCCTTCGGGGGCGGGGGGGGGGGAGCTTAGCTGTAAGGAATACAGGTTTACATCAGAAGTCTTTGTTGATTTTTTGGCAATTTTATCCATTTATAACACAAAAGGAAACGAACTTTTTTTTTTCCCCCTTCTCCAAACTCTGAAAACAAAGTAAGATACAGCAAATTCATGCCCAGCAGAAAGGCCTTATGAATCACACTACTGCATCTCCCGTCTTTGGAGGAACTCTTCTTTCTTTTGTCTGCCCATTCCAAGAGGGGAGTTAGCATTGTTTGTAAGATGAATGTCCATAAAAAGGCTATTTTCAATTTCTACAAATGGACAAACATTGGCAAAATCTTGTCTAAGGAAGTATATTCGTCTATTGGGAATACTTTTGTATGGTTTCGTACCATGAACAGAATGAGAGTGGTTTCTTTGCATGTCATTCTAACTCAGAAGAGCCCTGCTGGTCAGAACTTTTTTTTTTTTTTTTTTAAGATTTTATTTATTTATTTGTGGGGGCTTGGGAGAGAAGGAACAGAGGGAGAAGCAGACTCCCTGCTGTGCAAGGAGTCCCATGTGGGACTCAAATCCAGGACCCCGGGACCATGACCCGAGCTGAAGGCAGATGCTTAACTGATTGAGCCACCCAGGAGTCCCCACAGTCAGAACTCTTAATGGCATGAAGACGAACCCAAACTTAAATAAGTTCAGGCAAAACAAGAAAAAGCATCGACTCCTGTAGGTCAGCAGCAGGAAGCGCAGAATCTTCTAGACTGGTGGAATTCGCGGGGCAGGGGGTGGGTGGGATGCTGCCCAGACTCGTAGCTAGATTCTGCATTAGGCCGAGCTCCAGGTTTCTCCTGGAAACTCCTGTTGCCTGGTTTTCCTGACACCAGAACCAAGTCTCCAACTATTTCCGATCTTATGTCTCTCAAGCTTCACTTAGAAAAGACATTACTTAGGGCAGCTTGAAAGATCTCAAGGAACAACTCTTACTGTGTCAGCTGTTTTCAGCTCTTTCCTCCAATCACTGTGTCTGCAGAAGAAGTCTGGCAGAAGCTAGCGGTCACCATCCCGACCCTACATTATTAGATCAGGGTGAGTGGGTAGGCTGTGAACACCCTAAGATAAGGGTATAGCTACTCCCCAGAGAAGGGAGAGCAGCTGCTGACCAGTTTCCAGCCTCAGCGCCCAGTGACCACAGCGAAATGGCAGAATGGCAACGACATAGGAAAGTCTGCTGACTCACTGATTTCTCCCTGACAAGCAAGGCAGGTAGGAGCTGCCATCTAGAATCTAAACAGAAGGGGTTATCATCTTTGCACTTAGGAAGAGGAATCTGGGTGGGCCAGAAACTCCTCCAAGAAAACCTAGCTCTCCAGCTCCTTATTTTATTCCAAAATCCTAGTGTGGACACCCCAAAAAATGGCCCTCATTCTCTTTGTGCTCTTGCAGAAACAATCACCTACACCCTACCCCCATCTCCAAGGGAGATGGTTATTTTTGGAATTTGTTAAGGGGAAGCGTTTGTTCCCAAAAGTGCAGAAGAGATTCATTATGAATTTTCAGAAAATTTCAGAAATTACACGTCACCCTCTCTTCCTGGTACACCTTCATGACCCCTCAAAGGCAAATAGTCCCACATGAGCTCACTCTACTCCATTTTGGAAGAATCCAGGTCTCTGATGAGAATCCGTCATTATTACCCAGGCTCGCCGCATGTTTAAGAATGTACTGGTGGGAAATCTCTGGTATGTCCTAGAATAGGGCTGTTTCTCATTCCTCTGAGATACGGCTCCTTCTTAGAACTAACCCCATGAGCTGTTTAGGAACCTTGGCCACATACATGCTGCCAACATCTCCCTTGTCCTGGGACAGACCAGATGTGAGCAGCTGTCTCTACTGAAGGCCTACAGCAGACACGGGCCCACTCCAACTCCATGTCACTCTGTCACACCCTCTCCCTCGCCCCATCTGTAGCTTCAACTGTCTGACTCGATGGGGAAACAGTTGGCCAAGTTCCTTGGAAGGTCAGCGAGCCTCTTCTCTTTGGTTTATCAGGATCTTTCAAGATGGCCTTCGACCAGATCTTATCGGTTGAGAGCCCTCTCTCAGGACGAGCTAGAGAAGCCAAAGTCTCTCTGTAAAGCACAGAAGCAGAGAGTCCTCTGTCATGTTGAGCTATTTCAGTTGAGGCCTCGAGTAGCTGATGCTAGGATCAGGCTTTTTCCTCTTTGCCCCTCTACAAATGCAGAGCTCACAGTGCCCAAATGAGAACTTCCCTTGTCCGCTCCTGCTCTGTCACTGGATACTCTCTTCTTTGTTTGCCTCCATAAGTCAGCTCTGTCTCTCTCTCTGCTCCTCTGGATTCCACCCTCGTCTCAGTAAAAATCTGGCTCCTCAATTTTAGTCTTTTTAGTTTGTAATCAGTGTGTGATGCCAATTATAAGCTGTATAGTTAGATTCGTATACCTCCCAGACAGGCCCTTCAGGGAGCAGGGACACAGAATGGCTCAAGCTAGAATTCAAATGGGCCAAGAAAATGCGCTTTCTTTATTCTCTCAAATGCATCCAATCTTCCTCAAAAGCTCTTCCCATTCCGTAGCCAATCTGATGCCTTTCAGGTATGATCTGCTGCTGTACTGAAGGTGATGATGTTGATGGTGGTGTTGGTGGTGGTGGTGGTGATGTTGTTGTTGTTGGTGGTGGTGGTGTTTTGTTGTTGGTGGTGGTGGGCTTGCTTCTTTCTCATACTTCTCTTAGGAAATTAGACTGCCCTAGACTGTCCCCATACCTACAAATCTGACCCTGGCACTGAAATGAACATAATACTGGTATCTGTGACAGGCTAGAAAGGGTGAGATTCGCTCTATCTTATCCCTCTAATTTGAGAAATTTGAAAATGGAGGAGGCAACCTCAGTCGACCTCAGTCAGTTCATCTTCCTGGAAAGAGCAAGGCACGTCGGTAACAGTGAACCAACTTCAAGTACTCCTTGATTTTGTAGAAGTCACAGAATCATAAATCAGAGAGAAGAAGGAAGATTAAAACAATAGGATCATCTGCATAACTGAACCAGAGAAGCATTTGAGAGTTATCAGCTGAAGGTATTGGAGCTAGAGGAGTGGATGAGGTTATCAAAGAAGACCACATAGATTTAAGAGAGGCACAGGACAAAGTGGGGGAGGGGGACAGTGTGGGAAGAGATTATGAGGCAGAGCTAACAGTGAAAGGGACAGGAGAACTGAGAAGCAGCAGGGTCATACAATCCGAGGGAGAAGGCCATTTCTGGAAAAGTGGTCTCTATCATGGCAAGTGATACAGATCAAATATGATAAGAACTAAAGATAAAGAACTCAAGAAAAAGTCCATTAAATCCCATGACGGGAAAGGGACAGTTTTCTAAGAATTTAGAGATTAGGGATGCCTGGGTGGCTCTGTCAGTTAAGCATCTACCTTTGGCTCAGGTCATGATTCTGGGGTCCTGGGATCGAGTCCTGCATCAGGCTCCCTGTTCAACAGGGAACCTGCTTCTCCCTCTTCCTCTGCCGCTCCCCCCACTTGTGCTCTCTCTCTCTCTCTTGCTTGCTTTCTCAAGAAAATAAACAAAAATCTAAAAAAAAAAAAAAGAATTTAGAGATTAGGGACAGCTCAGAGTGGTTTGAAATGAATTGTATTCTAAAATAAATGGTACACTGTATGTTTAGTCCTCTGCCTATGGCTCTAATAAATTACTATGAGGTCAGTGGCTTGAAACAGCACAAATTATCTTACAGGTCTGGAGTTCAGAATGGATCTCCCTGGACTAAAATCGAGACGTACTCAGGGCTGTGTCTTCATTTTCCTCGCTTCTAAGGCCACCTGCATTCCTTGGCTGGCAGTGCTTTTCCATCTCTCTCTGACTGACACTCCTACTTCCCTCTTCTGGTTTATAGACTTTGGTTATTCTATTGGGCCTATCCAGACAACCCAGGATTATCTCCCCATGGTCAGCTGGTTAGTAACTTAATTCTATCTGTAACCTTGATTTCCCCCACCCCTTATCAGAGAATTCAACGTGTTCATAAATTCTCGGGATTAGGACATGAACCTTGGTGGGGGGGGGGGGCATTTCCTACCTACCACAATCTCCAGCTTGATTTTTTTTTAACCTAATTTTACATCTTAAGAGATTTGCTGTATGCACTGTGGAGTCAGGGATGACATTTAAGACAGTTAACAATTAGTATGCAGGAAATCAACAGACCAAAATATGCTGGCTATCGTGCCAAGGGCCTCCCGTTCTTTGGAGCAAAATCAGTTGTTGTATTATGAGGGATCTGCAGGGCCTTGGAAATAGGGAGGCTGAAGATGGTCTGGGGGTCCCAGCAAGTGGAGGCTACTTGGGGAACTAGAGGCAGAAACTCTCTATCAAATAGTACAGAAGCCTACCCATATTTTTAATAGCTGATAGTACGCAGCCCATTGGATGCCAGCTAAGCATCAGCCCTATGTGTATGTTGTATGTGTACATACATGTCAATGCATCTGGAAGGAAAAATCACTCAATTGTTATAGCAGTGACCACAAAAGGGGCTACTGGTGTTGGAAAGGCCTGTCAAAGGCACTAGGGCTTTTCTCTTGGCATTTTTATTTTTTTTACAGAGAATCCATTCAGATGTTGTTATGTACTTAAATTTAAGACTGAAAAGGGTCTGAGAAATCAAGACCAATAGTAGTGTTTTTCTCTGAGGGAGAGCCTACGCTTGGGGCAGGAGAATGTAAGTGAAAGAAGACTGGAAGGATGAGCTCTATAATCTGAGTTGCTTGAATTTTCAAATGCATAGGATTTTTCATGGAACCGGGCAAATAAATTCTAAAATGTGTCCGTCCAACTGCATCAATTCTAAAATGTATAGAGTACACAGTAGATTCAATTTTTTAAAAAAGATTTTGTTTATTTGTTTGAGAGAAAGAGAGAGCATGATTGGGGTGAGGGGCAGAGGGAGACGCAGACTTCTTGCTGAGCAGGAAGCCCAATGTGGGGCTCGATCTTGGGACTCCAGGATTATAACCTGAACCGAAGGCAGACACTTAACCGACTGAGCCACCAAGGCATCCCCAGATTCAATTTTTTAAAAGAATTTTCTATAGGACAAAGGTGACATTTTATTTTAATATTTAAAGCTAGTTTTTTTAAAAAATATTTTATTTATTTATTTGACACAGAGAGAGATCACAAGTCGGCAGAGAGAGAGGGGGAAGCAGGCTCCCCGCTGAGCTGAGAATCTGATATGGGGCTCGATCCCAGGATGTGAGACGATGACCTGAGCCAAAGGCAGAGGCCCAACCCACTGAGCCACCCAGGTGCCCCTAAAGCTAATTTTTTTTGTAGTAATCTCTACACCCCATATGGGGCTCCAACTCATGACCCCAAGATGGAGAGTCACATGCTCTTCCAACGGAGCCAGCTGGACACCTCCAAGGGTGACATTTTAGATCACTGGGCAAAGTATGCACTTTTGATTAAATGCTTCTGAAATTACTGTATTTCTGCTTAGAGAATAAAGTTTTGAGTTCTCACAGAAATCAACTCCAGGCTTAGTTAAGGAATTAAATAAAAAAGCAAAATTATAGGCAAGTATAAAAGTGCTTATTAATTTCTGAATAGGGGTAGCCTTCTTTTGTTATTTCTTAAAGATTTTGCTTATTTATTTGAGAGAGAGAAACAGAGATACCAAGAGAGAACACAAGTGGGGAGGAGGGGGGAAAGCAGGCTCCCTTCTAAACTGGGAGCCCAATGTGGGGCTCGACCCCAGGACCCTGGGGACATGACCTGAGCTGAAAGCAGATGCTTAACCAACTGAGCCCCCTTTAGAAGGGGTAGCCTTCTGAAACATGACCCAAACATAACGTGTAAATGGAAAGTCTGAACATATTAACATGGTCATTTATATGGGAAAAGATATCATAAAGAATAATAAAGGCCAAAAAAGACCCTGAAAAAATACTCGAGACACATTTAAACATAAAGAATTAATAACCAGATGAATACAGAGAACCTGTAAGGCAGACCATCCAAAAGACAGATTAACAAAGGACACAGAAGAAGAAATGCAAACAGCCAATGAACACATAAACAGATGCTCAATTTCTCTTATAATTCAGCAACACAACTTAAAATAGCACTGAATGTTTCCCTCTTAGTTTAGTAAAATAAAAGTGGCCATTAATAGCCAGTAGTGGCAGATGTGAAGCAAATTCTTCTATAGCATTGCTATTGGTTTATCCATTTTGGAAGATAATTGAGAAGTATTTATTACAGAAGGGAGATATAGTCTTATCTTACTAGGAAATAATTTCATCCTACTTGCGTTTAAAATGAAATAAAATATCTTCTCCCATTCCGTGGGTTGCCTCTTTGTTTTTTTTTTTTTTTTTGACTGTTTTGTTTGCTGTGCAGAAGCTTTTGATCTTGATGAAGTCCCAAAAGTTCATCTTTGCTTTTGTTTCCTTTGCCTTTGGAGACATATCTTAAAAGAAGTTGCTGTGGCTGATATCGAAGAGGTTACTGCCTATGTTCTCCTCTAGGATTCTGATGGATTCCTGACTCACGTTGAGATCTTTTATCCATTTTGAGTTTATCTTTGTGTACGGTGTAAGAGAATGGTTGAGTTTCATTCTTCTGCATATAGATGTCCAGTTTTCCCAGCACCATTTATTCAAGAGACTGTCTTTTTTCCACTGTATATTTTTTCCTGTTTTGTCAAAGATTAATTGACCACAGAGTTGAGGGTCCATATCTGGGCTCTCTACTCTGTTCCACTGGTCTATGTGTCTGTTTTTATGCCAGTACCATGCTGTATTGGTGATCACAGCTTTGTAGTAAAGCTTGAAATCAGGTAACGTGATGCCCCCAGTTTTATTTTTGTTTTTCAACATTTCCTTAGCGATTCAGGGTCTCTTCTGATTCCATACAAATTTTAGGATTATTTGCTCCAGCTCTTTGAAAGATACAGTACAGACAAAAGGTTGATATCCAGGATCTATAAAGAACTCCTGAAACTCAACACACACAAAACAGACAATCATATCAAAAAATGGGCAGAAGATATGAACAGACACTTCTCCAATGAAGACATACAAATGGCTATCAGACACATGAAAAAATGTTCATCATCACTAGCTATCAGGGAGATTCAAATTAAAACCACATTGAGATACCACCTTACACCAGTTAGAATGGCCAAAATTAGCAAGACAGGAAACAACATGTGTTGGAGGGGATGTGGAGAAAGGGGAACCCTCTTACACTGTTGGTGGGAATGCAAGTTGGTGCAGCCACTTTGCAGAACAGTGTGGAGATTCCTCAAGAAATTAAAAATAGAGCTTCCCTATGACCCTGCCATTGCACTACTGGGTATTTACCCCAAAGATACGGATGTAGTGAAAAGAAGGGCTATCTGTACCCCAATGTTTATAGCAGCAATGGCCACGGTCGCCAAACTGTGGAAAGAACCAAGACGCCCTTCAACGGACGAATGGATAAGGAAGATGTGGTCCATATACACTATGGAGTACTATGCCTCCATCAGAAAGGATGAATACCCAACTTTTGTAGCAACATGGACGGGACTGGAAGAGATTATGCTGAGTGAAATAAGTCAAGCAGAGAGAGTCAAGTATCATATGGTTTCACTTATTTGTGGAGCATAACAAATAGCATGGAGGACAAGGGGAGATGGAGAGAAGGGAGTTGAGGGAAATTGAAAGGGGAGGTGAACCATGAGAGACTATGGACTCTGAAAAACAATCTGAGGGTTTTGAAGGCGCGGGGGGTAGGAGGTTGGGGGATCCAGGTGGTGGGTATTGGAGAGGGCACGGATTGCATGGAGCACTGGGTGTGGTGCAAAAATAATGAATACTGTTACGCTGAAAAAATAAAAAATTAAAAAAAATAAAATGAAATAAAATAAAATACAAAATGAAATAAAGTAAAACATATCCCTAAAAGTGCAAATATATGTAATTGTACAGAAATGGATCCAGAAGGATCCACACCAAAATAGTAAAAACAGTTATGTGAGAGGTGAATGGTCTTGAGGTAGGTCATAGGGCTTGGGAAGAGGTGCCAGAAAAATCAACGGAGTGTTTAGCTTTCCCTTATTTTTTAGATTTTTAGAGTGAGAATAGGATCCATGTATTTCTCGTGAAATAAGAAGAATAAAATCACAATTAAACTGAAAATTCACATTACATGTTTATGGAGGCTTGAGAAGACAGTAGCTATCTGAGTCCTCAGACGTGAAAACTTGGGCTCCAAGCCCTTCAGCATTGATGCCATGAAATCTTGGTAAAATCATTAAGCAACCCCGAATGTTAACTTCCTCACCTATAAAATAGAGATTATATACTGCCACATTATTGTTCATAGTTATTTGGGGAACTAAATACAATAACTACATGGAAAGGGTTTTACAATCTATAAAGTACTATTCCAATGTCAGCTAGAACTGTTACTAATTATGTGGATAATTTTCCATTAACATGTAGCATTTGATGAATATTTAAAAAGCTGTATTTTCAAGTGAAATGCAATCTGTGCCATGTAGATTGTGGTTACTTTGATTGTTTCTTCCTTCTAACTATCCCTGTCTGCCTCCCTCCTTCCCTTCACTCTTCCTTCCTCCTTCCCTCCTTTGCTCTACCCTCCTGGTCCAACAACTATGATGAGTCTGGTTTATAAACTCCACTACTGTTTCAAGAATATAATTTCATGTACATAAATATGTCCATTAATTCTGTATGGCTGTCAGCATTGTTCCTTGTGGATATTTTAAAGACATTATATATGACTTATAAATTACAGCCTCTGACTTTCTTTGAATTAAATTTATGACTACAAAGCCTGCAAAAGCCTGTGGTTCCCGTGATTCCAGGCACCACTTTTTAGGTGAGAAGCTTTGGAACAGGAATGAACATTTATTGATCCCTTATTATATATACTATATACCTTTACATACATTCTTTCAATTCTTAAGATAACCAAGTGTAAGTTCTATCTTCTCATTGTAGAGCTTATGAAACTGGCCGACGACATTGGGTTATTCCGGAAGCTCTTCACTTCTCATGATGAACACACTGAACCAAGCCACCATTGCTTGCCTACTGAATGCTGTAATATCTAACTGGCCCCCTGGACCCCCTCTTGCCTCCTATAGTCTTTCCTCATGTTGAATCAGAGTGAGGTCTTGTCACCTCTGCCCAAAGCCCTCTTTCAGCTTGTCACCTTTCTTAGAGTTAAGAATCCCACAGAAGCTTCAAAGACTGGGCACCTTCTGGCTGCTGCTACCTCTCTGACCACTTTCTGCCTCCTTCACTCCATTACTGCCACACTGGCCTCTGTGGGATTCCGAGGCCACCCCAGCCATGCTCCTGCCAATGGCAACCAGTTGTTTCTTCTGCCTGAATGTTTGCCCTCAGATGTCCTCAAGTCACATTCTCCTTCCCTTCGAGTCTTTTTGCAAATGATACCTTCTCAGGGACCTTGACCGCAACCAGCTGTTGGCTTCTAGAAATCCATATATCTCTCCTTTAGTAAGCCTCACTTAATGATACATTCACTTATTTTACCTGTCTGCTTTTCCCCCAAGAAATTGTAAGTTCCTTGAAGTCAGAGGATTTTTTTTTCTTTTTTTCTTTTTTTTTCAAAGCCCTGAGTACCCAGAATAGTGGCAGGTGCATAGCTAGTGCTTAGGAAATATTCATTGAAAGAATAAATAACTCTTCAAAATCTGTTTAACCAATGAGGAGTGGATAGAGTCTGAACAAATATCTAACACCAACCAGTGAATTCTTTTATGCCAAGGAGACTCTTAGAGAAGCCCAAAAGGATTGAGGTCCATTACAGTAACTACTGCTAGAAATCTGGAAGAATAACTGAGCAATATCCTTGTCTACCGCAGGAGTGAAAGGAGGAAAAGATGGTCTGTGTTTGGAACCCAGTGGTTCGACTTCTGCTTGGAGGGAGATCTGGGGGAGGCAGGAGGAGTTTTGTTCCACTCCCAGCACTTGGACCCAGAAGATAGAATCTACAATCAGATAAACAGACACCTGCCCTCCACACTGGGAGACAGAGAACCAGATGTGGTAGATTTCCTATCACTCAGAAAGACCTTGTTTTTCTCCTGATTTAATTTAAACCTCTCCTGCCTGGACATAACCTCTAACAGAAAGTCACAAGAAGAGGACCCATACACCAGGAAAAGATATCAAGGAAGGAAAATAAATAGCCAAATGTTTCGAAATGCCTTTGATTCATACCAAGTTTGAATGACTTCGGCAGTTATTAGGCACATAGCCTGGAATTATTTAGGGGTACCCTTTCTGTCTATAGTCTCCTCCCCTTTCCCTAAATTATGTACACTCCTGCTTCTTCCACAGTGAACGTCCTTTGAAAGTTGATAGGGCCAGTTGCAGTAGGTTGGTCAGATCCAGAGGGCAGAGTTAGACTCCTCTGAAAGCCAGCTCCGTTCTTCAGGACGAAACACGGCTCATCCATTAAAAGTCCCAGAAACCAGCCCGTGAATTATTCTCCAAGGCCTTCTACCCTTACACATCTACCATCAAGTACCATATTTCATGTCTTTTGTTCCTTTTCTATATCAAATTGTGACAAATGCAAGTGGAAACTTTCCAGGAAAAATAAGTTTATCTGCACAAACCCCAGTGGTACCCCATGGCAATTTATTATTTTTCAATTAAATTTACTGCTAGTTGGCAGTTGCCCTAGTTTAATTTTCTGCTGTTTGTTTACTGAACAGGGAAACACATAATACAAAGCATAATAAAAGTCAGATTGAGTTAATTAAATATGGAACCAGGAAACTCTAACTCCGCCTTTTGAACAGTTTTCTCATTAGATCTCTTTGAAAAATATCATTTTTAGCTGAAATTTATTTTGACATTTGCAATACATTATTTATTCGGGTCACATTTTCTTTTTCTACAGCCGTAGAAAGGGAAGTGACATTAGTTCATGCTAGTTTTGTCAGGGCATGGTGGGGCTGACTAGGTGGTGTTGGGACACCCAAACATTTAGGTCAATTTGGGGTTCTTCTGTGGGTAAACAGATATGGTGCTGTCATCTTTCCGTAAGGTGGTGGTGGGTGTATGACCAGGACACATCAACATCAAGCGGGATGAGAAAACAGACTCTGTAATTAGATTGCTTCATTTCAAGACATCTTGAGAAACTCTTTGATACTAGTCTTGTGATCACAGTGATTTCTGTGGGCAGAATATCAGCATCTCAAAAGCAAGATCAAGAAGAACAAAATGTAAACTTCTTAAAGATTGCTTTTAGGGAGTAGGTGAGGAATTCATAAATGTATAAAAAATCAGTGGCATTTCCTGGGTCATATCTGCCATGTGGATATAAAATATATTTCAGTCTATATCCTAAAAAGGCTTAAGAACGTAGGACAGAAATATGAATAAAATTCAGTTCATCTTATGGGATTTAATAAGAGTATACATATTCAATTAGAGTATATATTCAATTAGAGCATATATTCAATTAGAGTATATATTATTTTCCAGGCTCATGGTTGATTTTAATATGTGCTAGAGTTATTTTGAAGTATACTTTTCAAAGAGAACCCTCCTGGAAGCTCTTAAGAAATTCTGTCATAATATGTAGCAATCTCATTCAAAGACAAAGGAAAAGAAAAACTTTCTGCCTATTATTTTGTTAATGATAACAGGTTTTAGTTCTAGAGCCATACAAATAGGCTTCTCCCAGTATTACACGTTCTGCACAAAGTGAAAGAGGCACTTTGTGCAATTCTGATTTGGAATTAAAATTATAATTTTTGTCCAACTATTAACATATTAAACTGTTAAAATGGTATTTAGAGATTCATTATTTACTCTTTGTTATCTATATTTACCTTTATCAATTTTTAAATTTTTGTTATTCCAAAGTAACAAATGTTTATTATAGAAAAGTATGGAAAAACTGTGAAAGTACACATAAGAAAATTGCATTTATAGTTAATCTCCCACAGCCATAAAGGAAAGCTGTATTTAGCTTTTACTGTGATATCTGGCAATAATTTTATATGTTCATACATAAAAACTTTGTTATACCTATTTTAGATTTAATTTATATTAACTTATTTATACCTGTAATCGATTTTTAAAATCTCAAACAAAGCAAAGTTAATATTTTCATACAATCCAACCCTCTCTGCACCCTTCCGCCACCTCCACCAAGATTCAGCTTCAGTTCCACAATTATCATCAGAAAGAACCAGTGGTGTTAATTTGATGTATACATTTCCGGATACTTTTACAGATAATTACAAATATACATGCACATGTAGAAGTAGTTATGTTTTATGTAATTGGGCTTTTGTTTGCTTGGTTTTTTTTTTAAGATTTTATTTATTTATTTGACAGAGAGAGATCACAAGTAGACGGAGAGGCAGGCAGAGAGAGAGAGAGAGAGAGAGATAGGGAAGCAGGCTTCCTGCTGAGCAGAGAGCCCGATGCGGGACTCGATCCCAGGACCCTGAGATCACGACCTGAGCCGAAGGCAGCAGCTTAACCCACTGAGCCACCCAGGCGCCCTGTTTGCTTGTTTTTAAGTAGGCTTCATGCCCAGTGGAAAGAAGGAAAGGAAGGAAGGAAGGAGGAAGAGAAGGAAGGAGAGAAGGAAGAAGGAATGAAGGGAGGGAAGAGGGAAGGGAAAATCTTAAAAAAAAAAAAAAGAGGGAAAAGTTCTTAGTGCAATGAGTTTTCCACTGGGGAGATCTTTAGTACAGTTCCATCCTGTAGATGGTAAAAAGTATTTCAGTCATTTTTCTCCTGGCAGAAAAATGGGTGATCAGCACAGTCCCTTTATTTTAAGACTGAAGTTCAGGTAGTGAAAGTCAAGCTTGTGAGTCAGAAACAGAAATAAGGAATTCTGGGATAAGGAAAGCTTGAGAGATTTTTCCAGTGAACAGTCTGGTGGAGAGCTGAGTGGTCCATGAAACGGACAAGTTGGGGACAGAAAACACTTTCCTCGGGCAGAGATGAAATCTGAAACAAAATTATTCTCCAGATCAAGTACACTGTTGATTAGGACTCCACTCATCTGGATTCTAAGAAAGAGCCTGTCTTTTTTTTTTACCGGATTCTCTCAACATAGCCCCTTATGAATTTATAAAGAGTTACTAAAATATTATTTAATAGACAACTGTCCTTGTAAGAATATGATTGGTTTTAGCAGAAGGGCCTCAGAAATGCTCATTAAAAAAAAAAAAAAATCCGACTTGCAGGTTTTATGGACTCATCTAATTCCAGATGACAAGAACAGTCACAGCGCTGCTGATTCCGTAAAGCTTCATATACTTTCGTTGCAATCTGTCCCATAAGGCATGTGTCCTACTGCTGTTCATGGATAAGGACAGTTTAAACTGGGGGATTAACTCCTTCAGAAGTATTCCATTGATAGTCTGCTTTTACACACACAAGTTTTCCGAAATATATTAACTGGGAAAAAATTAATTTTCTTTTGAGAACCATGATAAATTTACAAGTCTGACACACTACACTTGTCTAATTAAGTGCAACTTCTGCTTTTTCTTTCGACCCTCACGTTGTCACAGATCGACCAGTGCAAACTTTACCTTTCATTTGGTTTCTTGTACCTTTTTAACATCATCTCTGAACTTACGAACCTTTGATCCCAAGCAACAAGATATTCAAGCTCCGAAATTATCTCCACTCTGAGAATGCCTAGTTTTTTGTGATTGTTTCTGTTTCATTTTGTTGGGTTTTTGTTTTGTTTTTGAAGATTTTATTTATTTATTTGAAAGAGCTAAAGTGAACACATCACAGAGGGAGGAGAAACAGACTCCCCGCTGAGCAGGGAGCCCGATGTAGGGCTCCATCCAAGGACTCTGGGATCAAGACCTGAGCCGAAGGCACAGGCTTAACCCACTGAGCCACCCTGGTGCCCCTCTTTTGTTTTGTTTTTAGTGGCGAGCTTTACTAGAGGTCAAAATTTAAGAACCAGATACAGATATCATACTGTTTCACATGAAAACTGGTGTCCTTGTGTCCTAAAATTCGTATTTCTATTCTGTACTTCCTCTTCAGGATCTTGCCTCCAGGCTTATGTTTAACCCATGTCAGAGCTCACCATAGCCCGGGAAGATCACTGCACTTCCTGCTTCCGGTAGGAAGTGACTGAAGTAATTACGGCACCTGGTGAATATCCACCAGCAAGAACTGGAGAAAAAATTCGTGTTAATGAGTCCTCAGGGTGTTGGACTGGAGAACGAAATTGTGGAATACAAGACCAGTGACACTTCATTCACAGGGACGCACCCTCCAGGGACACCAGTTTAACGTCCTGACAAAGCCACCTAGGAAGGATTCTTCAACACTGGTAGGAAGACTTTTTGAAGCTTGGTCAAAAAATGACTGACCACAGATGAAGCAGATGGGCTAGAACCACCTTAATACGGTATTAAGGAAGATATCAGAAGGTACAGGGAAGTGGGGATGTTGGGACAAATTCATCATATGAGGTCAGAAAATCCACCAACTGATAATATGCTCTGGGAGGAAGGGGCCTCTGAGGACACTTCCGTCTCCAGGCAATGAGAGGGATGTCTGTCCTTCGTAGGTGAGAGCCAACGACATACTTGGCCCTCTTGTGTCAGTGGGGATGACAGGGTTGGATGATGACAGCACCAGGCAATGATGCTCAGCCGTCAGAGACAAAGTGGATGTTATTACCACCGTGGGTAGGAAAGGAAGAAGGTCAGTAAGAGTGACTAACTCTGCCAGTTGCTGAAAGATCACAATGTCCCAAGGGACATGACCTACAGACTGCCAACCAGAGTGTTACAGAAATTGTACAAAGAAAAGGAAAATAAATGAGATAATAATATATTATAATAATAAATAATAAAAATAAATGAGATAATAAATAAATACCTAATGTCATTAGGTATGACATTACCTGTAATGGAAAATCAAGATCCCTTAGCCGGTTTCCAGACTTAAGTCAGATCGCAAACCCGGAATCATTCATGAAAGTGCATACCAGCCTTCCAAGGAAGAACTCTAAAACATCACCACAAGCATATCCCATCGGCACTTCCCAATACTCTTCCTAAAAAAAGCAGCAGCCATTCACCAGGGAAAGCGTACATCGGGGAAAGGGCCATACCCAGCTTTAAAAAGGAAAGCGGGACAAGGAGTCTTAACTGACACTGACATCCGGGAAACTTAAGCGTCAATATGCGCCTCCAGTTAAAGTATATCCAGCACAGGGGCGCCTGGGTGGCTCAGTGGGTTAAGCCCCTGCCTTCGGCTCTGGTCATGATCTCAGGGTCCTGGGATCGAGCCCTGCATCGAGCTCTCTGCTCAGTGGGGAGCCTGCTTCCCCCCCCCTCTCTTCCTGCCTCGATGCCTACTTGTGATCTCTCTCTGACAAATAAATAATTTTTTTAAAAAATCTTAAAAAAAAAAAGTATATCCAGCACACATGAAAGCCTGGTATAAAGAGAATCCTGCAAGGAGTCCAGAGTGGCTGTCTAATTTCCTAAGTAGGTAATTACAATGAATATATTTAACAATGAGCAAACTCTCACATTGGTTCTCTAGGTTATGCCCTGAGAGTCATCAATGATAAGAGAACCTGTACAAGATCCAGAAATTATCCATTCCCCAGTACCCCAGCCAAATCTGTAAATTACATGAATCCTGCATACTACCAACATCAAAGACATTGAAAGAGGCAGGGCTGGTGGTCTCGCCCCATTCCCTTTTCATTGACCCATCTAGTCCCAGAAAACACCAGATGAATCAAGGTGGATGGAAATGAACTTCTGTAAGCCTAAAATCAGCCTCAGTTTCAGCTGTCCTGTCAGAGGAGAGATCTTTACTAGAACAGAACATCACAGTTTCTGGCATTTGGTGTGTGGTTATCAACCTGGTGAATGTGTTCTTTGCCAAATCTATCAGTAAAGAAGAATCACAAGCAATTTGCTTTTATGTGAGAAAGACAGCAGTAAATACCTGTTCACGCTCTTGCTCAGGGCTATGTTTATTCTCTTGCTCTCCACCATAATATAATGTTAGGGACCTTGACTGTCTTGACATTCTACAGAACAGCCAAGTCGATCCATTATACTGATGTTACACAAATCAGATACGATGAGAAGAAGTGGCAAGGACCCCAAACCCTCTTAAAGATCCAATGCTTTGGAGCATGTGGATAGATTTCTTCTAAGGTGAAGGACAAGTTATTGGAACCTGAACCCTCCACCACAAAGAAAGTGAAACAGAAAGGAATGCAATGAAGTTCCGGAGGCCAAACCATACAAAGAATTAGGAACCAGGGTGGGGAGTTTAGAATGGACTCTAAGTTACAATGGGGGAGCACTGGAAAGTTTAAATCAAGAAAGAAATGGGATTCTATTTCTTTCACAAGCTTACTTTAATTGCTGAATGGATTATAAGACGAAGAGAGAGGAGGAAGGTCAACTAGAAGCTATTGCTACCATCTGGGTAAAAAAGTGGGGCTCTTGATGAGGAGAAAAGCAGGAGAGATGAAGAGAAGTCACAAACTTGGCATATATTTGGAAGGTAGAGTTGGCAGGACCTGTTGCGATCCTGGATAGGATTACTGAGGGATAAACACTATCAAAGAAGTTGTATTGTGATAAGTCCTGCTATGAAACTTGTGTACAAGCCCAGAAAGGTCTCAATATTAAAAACACCAGGTATTAATGTAACCTCTTGGTGACTTGGTTTCTTTGCCTATAAAATGAGAAGAATAATAACATCTACATTGTAGAATTATTGTGAGGCTTAAAAAACCTGTATCTCCAAAACACCAGAACAGAGCTTGATAGATAAAAATACTACTGAAGTATTCAAGTTTCTCCTTCTCCTCCTCTTCCTTCTTCTTCTTCTTCCTCACCTTCTCCTCCTTCTTTTCTTTCTTGTTATTATTATTATCTGTGATTATAGCTCCATTCTCTTTCCAAGTATTTTCATTTTTCTACTTTTGTCTTCACTTGTAGGGGTTTACTTCATTGTCTTATTTTTTCAAGTAAGATTTTTATTTTTCTTCTTCCCTTTAGCTTTTCCCTTTTACTGTGGTGACTTCACCTTTGCTTTATCTACATTAGCTTTTTGTCTTTAGACCTGTCGATATTATAGGCCCCACCTCTGCTGTGGCTTTAACACGTCAACACTAACTATCTGGTTCTGCGGGAAGTTAAGCTAGCACTCTTGGACTGTAGGAAATTCTTCCTCTCACTAACAAGGTACTATTTTGTCTTCTGAATTCTCAAGTAACAGCTCTGCTCTGGGCTCAAGGGCACCTGGTTTGATTCAAAGTCAAGCATCGTCGTCCCTCAGGTGGGAATGTTAGGGACTGGAGCGTGAGAATGGCTTGCTGTGGATTATGTCTCCCTTCCAATAGAAATTCCACAGGTGACTTAACTGCCCCAGAGGAAAAAGAAGAGTTTATGTTTTAAAATCCATAGTGCACTGGGAGTTGATCATTTTATAGCACTCTGAAGAGAAGCCCAATGGTGCATCAGTGCAAGGATCGGTTTGTCAAACCCCATTAGATCTAGGAAACTAGGAGGCGTTTTACAACTGATTCTCTGCGCCCATGATTCAGGACAGTGGGAACTGGTAAGACTGTCCATGGACCATGGCTTGCTGAGCTGGCTTGCTAAGATGGTTGTCCTCCTCAAGGAACCAGGAGTCGAACCAGATCTCAGATGAGCTCCAAATGACAAGATGTATTTCCATTTCAACCCTGATCTGTGAACAGAATCTGCTCTTGGACAGCGCCGTTCATTACATGTTTGTTTCCCGGAATACTTAGCAAGTAGCTCTCTTAGCAATACGGTGTTATTTTATTTTTTTAAAGATTGTGTTTATTTATTTATTGGAGAGAGAGAGAGCGCATGGGGAGAGGGGCAGAGGGAGACAGAACATTTCAAGCAGACTCCGCACTGAGCACAGAGCCCGATGTAGGGCTCGATTCCACGACCCTGAGATCACAACCTGAGCCAAAATCAACAATTGGATGCTCAACCAAATGAGCCACCCAGGTGCCCCAATATAATATTATTTTAACAGTTCTGCACTGTTACATTCTCTCTACTCACTTGTCTGAGTAGATTTGATACTGTTACTTCCTCCTATTCTCTTTTCCAAGAGCATATTTGGTACTCAGTCATAAACGAGGGCAATAATCATCAACAAAGCTCTCTAGTAAGAGTTTTATATACCAGTAGAACCTGATCCTCAGAACTCAAGGAATATAAACCCTCTAGAGGCTCAAGCAAAAGTTCCTCCAGACCACAGTGGAGGTATGGGGTACACACCAGGACTAAGGGTAACATCAGAAGGGGAGTTTTCTAAAAAGGAGGGAAGGTACCCACGGAGGCTGAGAGCACTTCATAGCCCTGGGGATTCGTGAAGGCCAAGGGATGTTTCAGAATTCCCGAAAGTCCTACCAGTTAGCAACCAGAGGCACTGTCCCAGCTCATTCCATGTTGCCACAACAAACAAAGGAAGGAAATGATTTGTCATAGAGGTGATATCCCACAGCCGGGTCCAGCTGTAGCTCTATCTCAGCTCCCCCACTATGTACAGAGATGAAACTCTAATCTGGCACAGTAAAGCCAGCATGAATTGGAACTTCCTTAGTGTCTCTATCCGGACCCTCAATATTTGAAGATAAACTCAGGCACGTTTTTGAACACATCCCTCCAGATTCCGAATGCCAGATAAATGTAAGCCTCGTCCTGGGAGGATGAGTAAAAAGAAAAAAAAAATACCAAGAGCATGAAAAAATTATGTAGTTCAAAAGAGAAGGTTCTGTAAAGGAGCTCATTCCTAGTGTGACGTCTCACGTTCCATCTGACCACAAAGCTCCAAGCAGCCACTTTCAAGCAAGACATTGGGCCATTTCAAAACTAAAGCACAAATCTAACCAGATGAAACTCACCAGGGTAGATCTGAGATCCTACCTTTGCATTAAAGGGACTGATTTCAGAAATGCAGGAAATGTTCCGGTATGACTCGGAAGCAGAACAGAAGTGGAAAGTCTTTTGAGTTTTCCCTGACGTCAGCTCAAAATGTTTCAAATACCTGATGAGATCGGTTTTAAACATTTAGTACAAGCTTATGCTGGATAGAGAGAAGGAGAATAGAGGCCACAGTGTCACTCTTTACTGGCCTCCTTATTGCTGAGACCCATCCCTCAGAGCAGATTTGGACAAATGGGAGCACACGGAAGGAAGGCAGCCAGGATGGTGAGAAACAGGATGGTGTGGAAACATGTTTGAAGGAGGCGTGATGTCAAGACACTGTGGAAGTCAGTGTTTTCAGTTTAGACTGGAGAGAACATGAAACCTATCTTCAACCATCTAAAGGGTTCTGGGGTGCCTGGGTGGCTCAGTTGGTTAAGCATCTGTCTTTGGCTCAGGTCATGATCCCAGGACCAAGGGATCAAGCCCCGCATCAGGCTCCCTGCTCAGTGGGAGCCTGCGTCTCCTTCTCCCTCCCTCTGCCTGCCCTCCACCTGCTTGTCCTCTCTCTCTCTCTCTCTCTCTCTCTCTCTCTGTCAAATAAATAAATAAAATCTTAAAATAAAATAAAATAATTTAAAAAAATACAGTCTAAAGGGTTTCCATGTGGAAGGAGGATTGTACTTATTTTGTATGGCTTGATGTGAAAAACAAGACTAAAAAAATAAGATGTATCAGTCTTGTCAAAAAAGAACTTTCTATTGTAGCTATTCAAGATAAAGTAAAGGCTGGGATTTGTATGTTCTCTATTACTGGAAGAACTTGAAAGTAGGTTGGGTGAGTATTTGCTCAAACATTGTTTGGAGTGAACTCAACGGTCATCCAGGCTGTTCTGTGTCAATGATTGTATGAATCTTGATTATAAGGCCTTGTAGGGCAAGTGCTGTATTATGTGTCATTATATTCTAAAGAGCCTTTCCCAGCTCAAGCATATAACACAGTTGGTCCATAGATGGGACTAGATTTTTCTTTTTTTGAATCATCAGTGGGTACTAAAGTTTTGCCAAGTTTTAAATAATCATTTCCAAGAAAAAACAAAACACACACGCACACACACACACATGAAACACACACAGAGAAATTCTTAAAAGAAATATGAAAAGAGAATTACACCATTTGTCAATCCAGTCAGCAAAACTTCAACTAATTGTCAGACAACATCATAACCTTAAAATACAAACATCGTGATGGGACCGGGTGGGGGGGAATACCTCTTTTTGTTGCATTTTGCTATTGAAGAGAAGCTTATAAATCATTATTTTATAGCTTTATAGTTTCCTTTTATTTAACTTTTAAATAAATTTGTAGGATTTATTCTTGTGAAACAAATACATTTATTAAAGGGCAAGACAGAACCAAGAATATAATTTTGATATTTTTAGTATTTTCAAAACAAAGGATAGTCCTTTGTTTATAATAATTCACCAGAAGCTCAATCTGTAGTCTCCAATCTAAGAAGTAGTGACTTTGCTCATTTCCCTGAGCTCCTGTTTGTTATTGTAGAATTGGTCACAGAGATTAGCCTGATGGAAATAATTATCATCAAGAATTGTGTATATTTATAAGGAAAACCAAATATTTAAAATTTTATTTTTCTAGGAAAACGTGCAAAGAATAACCTCTACAACAGGAAAAAAAATTTTAAGGAGACTTAGGAATAACGATTCAAATGTGCTTATTATGCTTTCTTTGATTTCCTTCTGTAAAAGAGAAGAAAGTGATACGGCAAAGTCACAAACCAGAAACAAACAGCCTAAATTCGCTTTGTTACGTGGCTTTCAAAATATCTATGGTACTATTACACCTTTGAGTTGAATACCAGCATCAGAAAAATCAGGAGAGTTCACATTTTAAACTCTGCATTTCCGCCTCACTTGAAAAATCCAAACGTCTGGCCGCACAGGGATCCCACTGCCTTAGAACAACAACAAGCACCAATTAAGTTGTCCCCTCTTCTGAAAGAACATGCTCTTGCCAGTATGCCAAGCACTCCGTGACCCTGTGCAGCATTACACCTGTCCTGTCTCACGCATGCGCATTCTTGCTGACTTGGCACTGCTGTCCTTGGATGTCTGCCCATGAGCCCCACTACACACTTTTATCCATGTAGGAAGCATCGGGGTAACCTGTACCTCTCATGATTCCACCAGCCAATTCCATACACACCGTTCCCTGTGGAGTCTAGAGGGTATAGATGCCTTCTAGAATGAAGGTGATTCTCAAGACCCACCACGAGAGCCCACCACAAGAATGGAAGAGACCTGTACTCCATATTGGCAAGCAAGGCACAACCACTTTCCTAAGTGAGAAGACTTTAAATTGATCCTTAGGGTCCGTAAGAGTGCAGGGGAAATTGTGCCACCTTACAGTCTTTATCTATGGGACAATCGCCAGCATTGGATGAGGTAAAGAGGGTTAGGGTTAGCTAAGAGGGAGAGCATTAATTACTTTGGTTTTGCAGTGGCAAAGTATGGGTTAACCATGAGGTCTGCCAATGACCCGCAGCCAAGTCCAACAAGAATATACCTGAAGTTAAAAGAACAGGGTTTGGGGCACCTGGGTGGCTCAGTTGGTTAAGCAACTACCTTCAGCTGAGGTCATGATCCTGGAGTCCCTGGATCGAGTCCCACATCGGGCTCCCTGCTTGGCAGGGAGTCTGGTTCTCCCTCTGACCCTTCCCCCATCATTCCCTCTCTCTCTCTCTCTCAAATATATAAATAAAATCTCTAAAAGAAAAAAAAAAGAAAAGAACAGGGTTTATTACTCCTTTTACAAGAAGGAACATATACCACAGAAAACTGTATGTGCGTGTGTGTATCTCAGTAAGAGAATATTAGAAAGAACTCATTATAGGAAGAGCTTTGGTTGGGGTTATTTGGGGGATGGTCTAAAGAAACAAGGCTCCCCTCTAGCTTGGATGCTGTCAGAGAGTAGGGGGCGATTTTAGGACTCGGTATTTTGTGGATGTCATCATGACCTTGTTTTTACCTATGGCAAAATTAGGAAGTGGCCTGTTTTGTTTCATTTTATTATTGTCTCAGCGTAATCTCGTCTGCGGTTGGTGTCTTGTGGAATTATGTGCTCCAGGGAAACAAAGTGGCCTGGACGTGGGCTTCAGACAGCCTTGGAATAATATTAAGGTCTAGCTGCGAACATTAGGTCAGTCTTAACAGTGCTTTGGAGTATCCAAAACGTGGTCGTAGATATTAATCGGCTTTGTGGTAAAACAAACAAAAGATGTTTTCACGTGGATGCCTCTCATACGGTACTCAGTAACGGGCTGGAGGGTCCACAGCTGACCTCTGTGCCTTTACACCTCAGCTGCAGGGAAGGAAGGAGCAGGATAAGGGGGTTCTTCTAGGACACTGCTGGAACCATCCTCAGAAAGAATGTGCATCTCCATGGGATTACATCTTCTCAAAACGTGTCCTTTACCTTGCTACCTTCCATAGCAATTGGCCAATAAGTAATCTACTCCGGAATCAGTGTTATTGTGAAGAAACAGAAACTGTTTTCCAAAGAGGGGACACCTTGAGGAAAATCCTCTGTCACACAGACAAATGCAGACACAGAGAACGGTTGCAGCGTTTGGCTTCACTGAGCCGCTGCCCAGACCGCGCTCAGCTCTGAGGGCTCTGTCCAAGTGTGTCCAATGATGTGGGGGGTGTCTGTGGGGACAGGAAGTGGGGTGAGGAGGATGTGTAGTAGGAGACCACCCTCTTGCCTACAAAATATCAACCCTAGTCAGGAGGAACTTCCAGTTCTTCATAATTAAATTTTTTAGAAGTTTAATGAGTAGAAATTACTCATAATCGTTGGATTCCAGTTGGCATAGGAAACTTCAGAATATTACAGAATCCCTCAGCCTAACAAGGCTCGCTCCAGGCCACCCTTGGGACACTGGGGGATGCTGGCTGTCACAAGGTGCCTCTTGCTGGCCTCTACCATGTGTTCTAATCCCAGGTCTATGGTGGAGAAGGAAGAACACAGGCTCTGCTGTCAGGCAACTCTCTCTCAGTTCAAATCTGCTTGGCCTGAGATGTGCCATCAACGTCCCACACCACAGATTTCCCCTCATCTGTCACATAGAGGATGCAATACACCTCCTTCAGTAGGTTTTCATTGTCAAGTGCTAGATGAAATGATGCCTGGTTCAGGGTTGCCCTTCAAATGCTTGGTGCAGACACTCTCAGGGTTCACCCGGGAGTCCCTCGTCAAATGAATGAATGAATGAATGAATGAATGGGGTGAACCCACCATTCAGCATTAGACCAAAATCCTGTCTTGCCATTTCTTCTTCTGAAGCCTGTTTTGTTTTGAAACTTACTCATACTCTAGAAGGCATTCCCATCATTAAATACATCAACTCACTCCTTGCCTAGGACTAGCTTGGGAGGCATGATAACCCTTGAGTAGGATGAGGAAGAGAGGAAAGACACCATGGTAGAGTAAGTCACTTGCCACTTTTGCCAACTTTTCAATTCTGATCAGCAGAAACCCAATAATTATTCAGGACAGGCGACTGGCTTCCTGAACTTATACTTATTTTGGAAGCTCTGTTTGCTTTCAACAGTGAGAGCAACTGTGTTTACCTTACAGTCAGTTTATAAAGCTTAAAAAAAATGGGAGTTATGAACACAGTGTAAATCTTCCAAAGGGCCCAGGTTTTAGCTCCCGGAGAAATCTAAGATTTCTTTTTCATATCATGATGTTTTAAAACTCTAATCAAATCAAGTTCCCTGACAGCAGGGACAATCTCATCCAGCTGCTCCTTCCCTCTCTCGGTCTGGGCCACACTTGAGAACCCGTTTCCTTCACCCATCAAGCTCTCCCACAGCTTCTGCAGAAATGATTCTCCCTTCTCCTCCCACAGGATCCTGTGCCTTCCCAGGGGAATGAAGCCCTTTTTGATCTACAGCCCTGGCTGACCCAGAAGCATTTTCCATTCCACATTGCGCCAAAATATCATTACTTGGTCTGCCATTAGTCAGCTGAAAATTACCTCTGAATACTGGTCACAACCATCCACTTAATATGCTTCTGTCTGTTGTAAAATTAATTTTCTTAGGAGATTTTTGAACTTTCAGTTATAACATCGTGATCCAAAGTTATATCTAAAAGGGTTTGTCTCTCCCTCCTATGATGCTTCTTATGATGGACATGGGATTAGAATGGAGTTAATATTACAGATTATCAGGAGATCCTTAGGAGCTCTGTGGGATCGGGGAAGCGGGCAGGCAGGGTAGAAATACCTTACTTAACTCTCTGTTACTTCCCTTGACATTTCTGTATTTCAGGATTTTAAGATTTCATCTTTTAGCTCTATACATTTGGAAGCTGGTTTTATCATCTCTAAGGTGAGACATGTTGAAAGAAAACAAATTTAGGAATACCAGGAATAAAACTTTCCACTTATTGTGTATTTGAAATCACATGATGTCTATTCCATGGTTAACCAATTCCTGCTTATAAAAATGGACACTTTGATCACATGCTTTGAAAGCAATTTGCACAAAGCCTTCCAGCTTTTGCTACATGGAGTCAAAGTTCCCACCAAAGTAATCAGAGAAGCACCACGGTTAGTAGTTGGGTATTTTTGTCTTTTTTTCTTCTTTCTTTTTTCAGAGAATCCCAGCATGAGATCTTCATCTTCTCTCCAACGAGGCTTCAACAATGTTCTGTCTTTTCCCTCGTTGGCAGCTTTCATCTTTTTCCATAAACACCTTGTGTTTTCAAACGTAATGGCACATCTCCAGTGGAAGAAGGGTGTGGGAAGATGTAGAAGGAAAAGTCTGGGTACCTAGTGTTAGGATCTTCCACACTTAGCCCTTAGTGATCGGTCTCTATACTTCCTATCCACCAAGAAGGGGACTCTTGGCATGTTACCTAACTTCTCTGTGTCTCAGGAGCAGTGTTGTGAGGATGAAATACATCTGGATAGGGCATAGCTACCCACAAATTTTGAATGCTCATCTCGATGTGTTACAGTACAGATAAATAAGTTACATGTCCTTTTAAGCCACTGAATGGAGTTGGATCTACACCTTCTCAGGTCAATGTTTATCTGAAGGTGAATGGTAGATGCCAGGCTGGAGACTTCTTGTGCTCCCTTCATATCTCTTCCTTTCAAATACCTGCGTGGATTATACTTTCCTGTTTCTTCCAGGAAATCATGATCTTGAAACATTCTGGCCAACGTAACGTGACCGTATCACTTTCAGGTTACAATATTCATTTGCCAGTGTGCGATTCCCCGGCTCTCTCTGTCCCGACTATGGGAACCAAGAAGGTTGTATGTTTCAGACTGTCCAGCTGCAAGATGGTTGAGCCTCTGTCAAACCCCAGGGACCAAGGGGCAGAGCCCCTTCCACCCATAATGGACATTCAACAAAAAACAAGGAAACAACAAAAAACAAAAAAGTAAACTTTTGTCCCATGAAGCCCCTCAAGTCTTGGGTTTACTGTTGCTGTAGCACATTACCAGCCTGTATTGATTAACACAGATGCCCAAGACTTCACTTATTTAGAGACTTGGATATAATCAGGACAATACTGCACAGTTATTTCCATTAGCAAATACACTAAAATATCAGCTTCCAGATACACATAGCAGATTAAACCATGCATGTACATTCCTTCCCTCCTAAAACCCTGTTAAAAGGCAAATATAGGGAGATTTTATACAATGAACACCAAGAGCAGAGAGGAAAAGAATACACAATTTTAAAATCTAAAAGCAGATGGATAAATAATAAGGGACATATTTAAGAAGGCTGAATCTAAGCCAGCAGGTAGATTAAACCATAGAACCCTTAAAAGCCTCAGTGAGCATGCAGACCAGCTACTTTCCAAAGTGGAGGTAAAGGGACAGAAGGGTCTAGAATAAGAAGGCTTGGTTGAAAGCACTTTAGAAATTAGTTTCTATTCAATGTGCCTGGGCAAGCAAAGAATGGGTACAAAGAGGAAACCCTGTAGTGTCCCAGAGGGGAAAACTAAATGAAAAATTCCACACAAAAGATCAGGAATTCCAGGGGTCTCAGATTTCTTGGTAGCAAATATTGAAAACTAAAAGAAAAGCATGCAGTATTTTCCTATTCCTATTCTTAAAAGTATATACCCAACTAAACTATCAGTCAAATGTCAGGCA
The DNA here is from genome assembly GCF_002288905.1 of Enhydra lutris kenyoni. Lineage (NCBI taxonomy): Eukaryota > Metazoa > Chordata > Mammalia > Carnivora > Mustelidae > Enhydra > Enhydra lutris. The sequence goes on along the minus strand of NW_019154166.1, from coordinate 6,889,608 downwards.
AAAATATAAACAGTTTCAGCAATTGAAGGTCTAAAAAAAATTTACCTCTTTTTCATTCCTCCAAGGAAAGTCACTGGTTGACATGCTCCACAAAAACAAGGGACTAACCCAAAAAGAAGTCATGAGATCAAAGAAACAGGGTATTCAACTCAAGAGAGAAAGAAGGACAAATCCCCAGGATGGTGGAAAGATTGGAGAACCTAGGATTACCCTTGCATTCCACACTGCAACAAGTCATGGAGAAATTTCTTCAAAAAAATTGAAATGTTATGGGGCACCTATGTGGCTCAGTCAGTTAAGCATCTGACTCTTGGTTTTGGCTCAGGTCATGATCTCAAGGTCATGGGATTGAGCCCTGAGTCAAGCTTCGTACTCAGCAGGGAGTCTACTTGAGATTCTTTTTCTCCCTCACTCTGCTCATGCGCTCTCTCTCTCTCAAATAAATAAATAAATCTTTAAAAATTTAAATGACTAATGCGAATGAATATATTGAGAAGAGATTCAGATGACTGTTGGAGAGTTTTCGGTAAACACTAGGAATAAATATGTAGAAAACTGAGCCCACAAACGAATGAAAAGATAACGACTGATTCCAGGAAATGTAAAAAGTTGCACAGGAATGGAAGAGTCACCAGAGTTCAGCTCTCGGTAGCATTCACATGATCCTAACAATGTAAGCAATGGAGCTAAAATGGAAATATGATATGGAAAGATTGACGGGGAAGAGAAGGATGGGTTTCTGTGGAGCGTGCTCAAGGGGAGAAAACAGTTACAGCCTCATCTTATCCAGCAGGAAGTCAAAAGATAATGCATACAGCTGAAAAATCAAGAAGCAGCAAGACCAACACATTATTTAGAGATATGCAGGAAAACACCACAGGAATCAGCTGGAAGAGGAGATAGTGACTTTTGTGGGGAGGAGAAGCGAATAGACTAAAAAGAGAATTGATAATTTGTGTATCAACTCCCGTGGAGCTATATGACTTTTCACATGTTGTATTTGAGTCTCTATAATAAAATACCCAAAACTCTCTTAAAAAAAGAAGAGTAAAGGACAACAATAAAAACAGCAAAGAGTGAAACTCGGCTGAATGTGTTTTAAAAAATATACTTTTTCCTATTTAAAACTTTGTCATTATTTTCAGAAGTTCAGATGAACAAAAAGAAGGAAATGGCATGAAGTAAAACTTTTAATTGTGTTTTCTAAGCCCCATGAAGATATTTAAATGTTTTAAAACACAATGAAATGGTGTCACATCCCTGGAAAAGCTAAGAGACATGGCAAATATACTGAGTAATTCAGAAAGCATGAAGCAGCAGTTTGGCAAAAATAAAAGGCAGGTGCTGGAGAAGTATAAAAATTACCATATTACAGGGATCCCTGGGTGGCTCAGTTGGTTAAGTGTCTGCCTTCAGCTCAGGTCATGATCCCGGAGTCTGGGGATGGAGTCCCACCTCGGGCTCCCTGCCCAGAGGGGAGCCTGTTTCTCCCTCTCCTTCTCACTCATGGTCTCTCTTTCTCTCACTCCCTTGCTCTCTAGCTCAAATAATAAAATCTTAAAAAAAAAAAAAGAATCTTTATTTAAAAAAAATCACACAATATTACAAAAGAAAATCTATCTGTTCAAAAAAAAGACAAACCATGTAATAAACCATGATGTACTTGATACCAATAGTGAAATGGCTGAATTCCAAAAACAGACACTCTTACATATTTTCAGAGGTGGGAGAAGGTTAATTACAGAGCAAGAGCAATAGTTTTTTTTTTAATCTTTGCTTTTACTATGTTGCAGGAGATGCCTTCATGATTCCCTTGTATTTTTTTTTCACAAAACTTTCCATTGATTTTTAATTAATTTTAAAAAAACAGTCAAACTCTTATTCATCAGTCAACTCATTTTCAAAGAAATCTGTCTATCTCTGAGTCTATCTATTTGAATTTCCTTCAAATATTTTTGATGCTCCCAGCTGAAATGTTCAGTTACCCTCTGCTGCCTTTGTTAGTCCCTCAGGGACCAGCTGTTGCTGGTTGCATGTGTGCCTACAGATCCTTCTCTTTAATGGTTTGCTTTCCCTCAGTGGCTACATCTCCATTTATAATTATGAATGAAGGACTAGAGAAGATCAGCATTGGTCACTCAACAATTGCCTTCCTCAGCAACTGTGGAGGGTCCCATTTCTAGCTTAGGACTCTGCCCTGACTGGGACCATATTCCAGTCCGGTTTGGGTGGATGGGTGGGGATGTTCTGCCAATGGACTCCTTTACAAGCAGGAGAAAGTCTTACCTCAAAAAAAGATGAGAATAAGCCAAGCAAGATATTTCTCTGAAAGTAGGGAGTTTTAGGGCATTTCATTGGTCTGCACAACAGCTTAGGAAAGGAATAATAATAGGAATTATTTTTTCCGTTTCTGGGAGACAGAGCCTCTACTTTATTTATAGAGTTCATCTCATCTGTTACATCCTAGGAGAAAATCCCGCAGTCAGCCCTCCGTGTACCAGAGCTGAGGACCAGTCCAGCTGGGCTGGCAACCCTTCAATTAATTATGCTGCTAATTGCCACACAGGCTGCTCATTCATTTAACATCATTCAACAAATATTTCCAGCTCTTGTTGATGATGATCTTGGCATTTTTCCAGGGCTCTGGTGGGAAGACTGGTACTCCCTTCTTCAGTGACCCATTCCAGATGTCTCTATTTGTTTGTGATTTTCTTGGCTCTATTCTCCATCAAGCCAGTCTACTTTACAATTTTCTAAAATTCCTTAAAATTTCTGCTGATAGAAACTTCTCTGTTTTCTGGGACTGCTAAGGATTCAATTTCATCCTTTTACTCCTTTAGTCATTTTCCTGGGATTTGAACAAGAACTGGTGGGATGTATATTTGCTTAGTCTTCCATATTGGTACTGAAGGCATGTCCCTAACTTTGATTCATTTCTTAATTTGCTAGAGTTCTCTGAGTACATTTACAAGAAGCATATGTTGGTTGCTGTATTTTCTGCATCCTTGCATTTCCAAGAATTTTTAGCACCCTCTGATATAAACAACAGCTGGGTATAAAATTCTGGTCTCACAATCTTTCCACTTCAAAATCTGTAAGTGTTGTCCCACAGTTGTCTGATATTTGCAGTCACCATCTGGTGACACACTGCTTTTAGCTCCCACTTTGGTGTTGATTTCTTCCTGCTTAGATACTTGATGCATTTTTCCACAAAACATGACATTTTAAAAAATGTCTAGAATACACCTCGATGTGGTTCTCATTTTCCTTCATGTCTCATACCTCATATCACAACTCTTGTCCTTTCCCAAAGCATAAGATGCAACCATTTGTCATTCATTTATCCCTTTTCCACATATGTCTTTATACTTTCTCTTAAATCTCTCCTCCTTTCTTTCAGGAAAGCTCTACTCTGCAGTCAAAGCCCCTCTTCAATGAGAAATAAATTCTGTAAATCCTTTATCGTTTCACTGTCCTGCCATGTTTGAAAACTAGTCCTCCCTTCCAAATACCCTTCCAAATACCTGGGGGTGCGGGGACAAGGTTTTCCACATGGCATTTCCACATGGCTGTCATCCTTGGCTCCCCCTCCTTCCTGATACTGACATCTGATTAACTGAAAGTCCCTTCTACCTCTAAAAATGTCTCACATCTACCTATTTCTCTCCATTCCTGGGGCCACTAAAGATTACCTTTCACTCCCTAAATTCCCATGATGGCCTCCTAATTGGTCTCCCACAATTAGTCTTGCTCTTTCACTGCTCATTCTTCACGTTATCACAGAAGAACCCCTTTGAAAATACACATGTAATCATTACTAGAAGTTCTTATCTCTATGTTACATCCTCAATGCTTGCATAATGATTATAGTGAGTCCTAGAGACAAGAAGATCAAGATCATTTGTAGCATAGCCTCTGGTTTCCCTTCAGCCTTTCAACTCATCTTTTCTTTGATTATCCAGTCTTACAGGTTTTTGTTTTTTTGTTTTTTGGTTGTTTATGCCACTCTCTTTCAGTTTTGAGACTTGCCCTAGGCTGTTCCTTCTGCCTGGACTACATCCCATTTGCCCATTAAGATTATTTTATTCATTTAGATAATGCCTGTATATTCTTCAAGGCTGCTAAAATATCACTTTTCCTGGAAAAATCACTCCTGATCCCCTAAGCCAGTTAAAGTGCCCCTCTTATAAGCTTGTTACTTCTCTTCCGGAACTTTCCATGCTTTATGCTGCTGATTGTGATTTGTCTCTCTTATGAGGTGGACTCAACTCTGTTGGAACAGGGACTGCCCTTGCTCAGGGCCATGATATAAAGGTGCTTGATAATTTTCATCCAATAAGTGATTTTATTAAATAAATTTTTCCTGAGATATGCTAAACCTTTTACATAAAATATAACCCTTACTCATTTTAATGACTTTCTTTTGTTTTAGTGATTCCTTCTCCCTGATCTGCCTTTTTTTTTTTTTTAAACTTTTGTTATTCTTAATACACAAAACATGTCTCCCTTCTTTTTCTCATCCATTAAGGGTCAGGATGCTTTTCCTCTGAGTTCTGAGAGACTTTCTTCAACTTCCTTCTACTTGAGTGACTCAGTGTTCTGTGGCAGACTCTCTTCAGTTCACTTCTTTCATGGCATTTTAAAATTTAACCAGCTTGCTTTTTGTCTGTAAACAATCTGCCTGACTTCAGATCTGTACCTTTTTATGACTGCCTACTCTAGCTGCAAAGATGCCACGTCCTCTCAAACTTGGTCAGAATACCAATGAGAGTTTCCTAACGCTGTATTCTATCTCATGTAGGAATTTCATTTCACGGGCTCTGTTGGCTGGATCTTTCAGACTGATTTTTTGCTTTGGCGGAATCTCTTCTTTGTGTTTTCTACTTTTTTTTTTTTTTAAGTTTCTATTTTAATTCCAGTTAGTTAACATACAGCATTATATTAGTTTCTGGTGTACAGTATAGTGATTCCACACTTCCATACAACACCCAGTATGCGTCACAAGTGCCTCCTTAATCCCCATCAACTATTTCCCCCATCCTCCTCTGTGTGTCATCTTTTTCTCTCTGTCTGCTTACCCTTATAGAGGTGAGTGTACCTCAGATGGTACACTTGATCTGCTTTAACGATAATTCTTCTAGATCTTTCAGACTCAGGAAAAGAAAGAATGAAGTCTAGTTTTACTTTGCCAAAACTGAGGTCCACTTCTCTGTAAGGCGTCGAAAATAAGAGGGAATGAAGCCTCTGTACCTCAGGCTGCACTTCCTCAGGTTAGCTGTTGAGCTAGAAGAAGTCTGGATCAGTGCCTGCCTTCATCACTGGTACTTCCCCTGCTAGTGTAGGTCAAGGACAAATGCCAAAGCTGCTTTCGCTGCCCCCACATGATTTCTGGCGCTTTGAGTTCTCCTCAAAAGTAGGAATGATGCTCATCATTCCCCCACGTCAACCTGTCTGAATTGAGGAGCACCTGCTACTTCTAGATACGTGGGTTCCTTTTCGGGGGAGTCCTTCAACATATTCCTCAGTCAGGCTTCAAGCACTGAAGCCCATTGTCCAATAAAATCTCTTCTTCCATCTGTGCTATAGAAGAACCTTAAGATTTCCAACATTGATAGCAACCATCGGTAACTTCTAAGATTGGAAAGATTTTTCGCATTTCAATCTTGATCACATAGACGGGAATATGAAGACAGCCATCGTTACCCAGATATTCTTTACAGAAGTTCACTATAATAGCACTGATTTCGTTTGTGGCGTGCCACAAGTTATGTAATCTATGCTGTGACCATGCCTCATCCACAGTGAAAATCCGAATGGCCTCGGATACCTTTACCCTATGGCTCCCCCTTCTGGTCCTGCAATGAGCAACAAGTCCATTTTGTGCTTGGGAACGGACTGTCCCCTGGAATACTGATCAGGCTTGAGTAAATCTGAGTTCTCAGCCAAGCAGACACCTCTCTATTAACTGGGTAATTCAAATTCTTGAGAAGCTTTCCACGTTTCTTAGGAGACTGCCAGCAGGGAATCTGAGAGCAATCTGCACATCAAGGACACCCTTCAGATCGGAGCCCATGGATGTGAAGGTCCTGGCTTCATCTGGACTCTTCAGTCAACGGGGAAACACAAACCCTATGCGCCAGGAGGGCATGTGGAAAAAAGAATATTTGCTGTTGTCCACCTGTAACTATGCTGTCCTCAGAGACTCGGGGAGCTTTATCTTCTTAACAAAATAGAGACGGGATAATTTAATACTCTTAGTGAATTCTTACTACTTCCATCTTTCCTTAATTACCCACATGGTTTAAAAACTACAGTCTGATTGCTGTTTTATGATTTGATCAAATTCAGAATTATGACATTTTTTCATCAATAAGAAACATGTCTCCTGCCTCTAAAAAACCGATGAAAATTTGAGAAGAAATTTGTTTTTTTCCTTCCAGGTTACGGTGCTCTCGGTATACATGTGTTTTGTATTTGGAAGTCTGACCTTTGCTTTCCTCGTCCCCTCAGGCTACAGATGCAAGTCAGATAATAATTATGTGTGTGTACCTGCATGTGTGTGTGTGTGTGTGTATGGGAATATATATACCTTTTTAAATAGTCATTTCTACATATGCATATGAATGAGTTTCCATTTGAAACTACTGTCAAGATGTCATTAAAAAACACTTTTGGAATGCTTAATGATCTAAAATAATGTCTTCCTTGTGCTTAAATAGAGACGTTGCTTAATAAAATCACTTTGTTAAGGATAACACGCCTAGAGGTTCCCATTATGAGCACAAGTGCTATTTTTCATGCGCTAAGTCTCCCATTTTCTCCGACTCTTTTATTCTACTTGAGACACACTCTGCAGCTTCTGCCCCCTTCAGGGCTGGCTAACATGGGTCTGCTTAAAAGAGAGAGAGTCCTGATACATTTTTACATGACATGAAAATGCTCGACATTTAAAGAAAAAGGTGTATCGCTTCAAAAACTTGTTAAAAGCAAGTCATCTTAAGAAACTTAAGCTGCAGAGAGATGGCATTTGTCTTTGGTTCCTGCCTTAGACTAACAGGTGACAGAGGAGGCAGCAGACATGGTCACCCAAAGAATCCTACTTTCTACTGTTTTCAGAACTTTTTGTAAACATCAGAAGAGTCAGCAGGGATGTTGCTAGTGGACTTTTTTGGGTATTTATTCTACATTTCAGGAAACACTCTTTTTTTTTTTTTTTTTTTTTTTTTTTTTTTTGAGGATCCTCTATCTCCAATCCAGTGCCTCATTTAGCTAAGGTTAAGACTCTACTCAGGTCAGTTGAAGCAATCAATCTCCCCTCCCTACTGACAGGGATCTGGATTTCCAATGACTGAAGTTGGCCCAATCAGTAAATCTCCAGACTTTCATGAAAAGCGACCAGAGAGACATGACAAGAGAGAGCTATTCCCCTATCCTAGATTGAACCTGGAAGGCAGCCATCTTGTCACCACCCAGAACCTGAGAACAAGACAACATGGAGCACCGAGAAGAGGAGAGGACCATTGTATCCCTTGAGACACTGGATCCATCTAAACTTAAAGCCTTGAGCTCCCCAGTTACATGGAAAAAAAATAATAAATCCTTGTTTTTTCAAAAAAAATAAATTTTATTGTGTTTTTACTCATTTGCCATGGAAGACATTCCAACTGATTTTTAAAATTGCTTTGGTTGAATCTTAAAGCAAAAGAATCACAATCGGCCGGGATGAGGCTTGGATAGACAACAGCAGTGCTGTGGTGAGAGTAAGCAGAGTGAAGGAATGAGGGAGGGCTGAATAGTGAACTATACCTTTGCTTGCTTGCTGTCCCTCTCAACAGGCACAGAGATTTGGCTGAGACAAGGGCTGAGTGCCTCAATGTGACTTCTTCTTCTTTTTTTTTTTTAGATTTTTAAAAATTTTTTTATTTGAGAGAGGAAGCATGAGTAAGGGGAGGGGCAGAGGGAGAAGTAGACACAAGGCTCGATCCCAGGACCCCAGGATCATGATCTGGGCTGAAGGCAGACCCTTAACCACCTGAGCCATCGAGGCATCCCTCAATATGACTTCTATGTAGGTTGTACCTTTCCGTCCAGAGCACACTACTTGTAGCACAGGATCTCCTCATACAGGTTGTTTGGGTTTAGTTTCAGTATTTTGTAGAACTAGAATTTCCAGCAGAAGACAAGTCAAGAGTTTTGGGGACTTGGTTGTATGCAGAAGGACACTTTGGAAAAGTAAAGCAACAGCACAGTTGGTGGGATCTGAACTGGGGTGGGGTCTTAGAGCACTAGAAACCTCCCCCACATGACACACCCACTCAGCATTCTCCCCAGCCTTCCCGGATCTCCTGGCCCCTCCAATCCCAGAGGCTGAGGTATTGTCAGGAGCTGGGGGGAACCACAGAGCCCCCTGAGAAATTCTCTAATCGCAACCAAGAAACATCTTCAGATGAAGATATCGAGCTCCAGAGACCTTGAAGAAATCCCTGGGCGGGCTTAGCACTGCCGTGAGGTTATCTGATTTTTACTACTGTGTACCTTTAAAAAATTTGTACTCCTCCTCAACTTCCTCCTTTCCAGAATGAGCACATTTCCAACAGTATACTACTTAATGAACTGTCCATTTATCTAAAAATGAAGTTCTTCATGAGTCTCCTGCTTTCACAGAGGGAAATACTATAAGAAGTGTGGAAGATTCACTCTCAGGGTCTTTCATACACGAATCTGTAGAAATAGAGAGCATTACTTCATGGGGCATGAATGCAAAGATGGTCACAGGAGAAAGGACCTTAATTATCCTGATCTTGGTAATTGTTCCACAACGTGGGTGTCCCTCAAATCATCACCTTGGACACATTACATACACATAATAGCACTTGTCAATTATTCCCTGTTAAAGTTAAAAACTGCAAAAGACCTTGAACGGGACAGTGAACTTTGCCTGGGTAAAGCTCCACGTTCTCTATTTTACTACCTTTATACTCTCCGTTATAGGGATGCTTATTGGTAAAAGCACTTATTTAAGAACTGTCTCTGTATTTGCTGGGAGACCCATTTACAGGCTGGTTATTCCCCCCAACCCTTTTAAAATCTACACTTTCCTTCAGAAATAGAAAACACTGAGATCTTCTTTAGTGTTATTGGAGGTTTCAAAATCATGACCACAGATGAAAACAAATAAAAAAAATTATAGGATTCTATATACCTTTTCAGACTGCATGTTCCCCAACCCCCCCACCCCCGCCCTCATAGACTGCTCCTCCCCACCCCCCCGCAGTTTCAGCAGAACCAGATGGCTGCTCTGCCACTCCGCTCTGTGATGCCCCTTTCACCTAGTAGCGTGATATCCCTGAGGAATATTCCAGTCGATAGCTCAGAGGTGACTAAACATTTATATTCCGTACACAGCGATAATAACACAGCTGCATTTCCGAATACTGGAAAACACATCCCAGATCTTAGAACAAAAATACAGGCTGATAAACTCATTCAGGGAGGCTAGAGTGGACCTTTCCTTGTGAACTAATAAACAATCCTATGCGATTCCTCGCAGTTACTCTGACGACACAGTCAAGGAATCGGGATGGTGTTACTTGCTTGTGCATCGTGTTCTTTCGAGTTTAGCTCTCTGGTGTACAGTGTGGGAAAGAGAGGAAGCACCAAGTCACCAATCAACCTTGACTCTTCTTGACCTGCCTGCCCCCAAAATGTCCCCCCCCCCACCATTCTTTGGAGTTTGACACAAATGAAGAGTGGCAAATGCTACGGATGAAGGGACGGACAGGCCGCAAGGAGCTGGAGATGGTTATCTGAAGATGAACCACAGAGACTCTGACAGTGGGGTTGGGATGTTTCAAGAAGATGCTCCCAGGAGGTTTCCAGGTCAGGCCGGCTCTGCTGTGATCTCAGCTTCGTAAGGAATTCTGCAAGGTCGTTGCTCAGAATGTAGGCAAGAGGGGAAGAAAATATATGACGAGCTACTAAGAAAACCAATGTGAGCTCATTTGTTTTAGGTGGATGTTTGTTTATGGGTGGGGGGGGAAATGACTCATATGCTGACCAAAGAGAGGTGTACAGGGATTTCTTCCAGTCTCCATATCTACCATTCCTTACTAAATATGACATTGTTCTGTCTCTCCAAGTCAGCTGGGGGACTGGTTAAAAGCTCCTATTAAGACACACACTAAATTTCAGGTGCTTCCCCTGTCCACCGGGCCCTGCCTGAGAGCAGATCTGGGCCCCACCCACTCACATCCGTCCACCCAGTTGCACAGTCCTCCCTTGAGAGTCTGCCGAGAGATCAGAGTCTCTCAGGGGCACCCACGAACCTGTATCCCACTGGGATCTAGGCCTCCCTGCATGAACGGCACACGCATTAGGAGTACAATCAAACAGATTCCTTCCGCTCTGATCTCACAGTCATCCGGCAAACCTATGATGATAATGTGAATTTCCATGAAGATGTTGCTATAACGGAACATAAATAGTTGGTAATTAATGTCTGGCAATTAACAAGCGGGAATTCTGGCTCTGACCAGAATCTTTAAGCATGACCCAAGCCCAGAGATTGGGCCAGGATTGTGATCTCGGAGTTTCTGTGCCTAAAAGCCAACAGTCGTCTCTTACACTGAGCTGATGCTCCTAGATGGGACGTCCTGCTTAATAGGATGACTGGACGTCCTAGTGGGTCTCCCAATGACAGCGAACACATTTAGGGAAAAACAGATCTGCTGTTGTCAGCTCAGTCCGTTAAGCAACCAACTCTTGATTTCAGCTCAGGTCATGATGTCAGGGTCATGAGGTCGAGCTCCATGTCGGGATCCACAATGAGCATAGAGCTTCCTTAAAATATTCTTTCTCCCTCTCCTTCTGCCCTGACCCCTTGGGTCACATACTCACTAGGAAGGAAGGAAGGAAGGAAGGAAGGAAGGAAGGAAGGATGGACGGATGGATGGGGGGAAGGAAAGAAGGGAGGGAGGAAGGGAGGGAAAGAGGAAGGAAGAAATGGAGAAAAGAAAAATGGGTTCACTGTCATCTAATAGCAATGACTTAAAGTAAGAGAGTTCAAAAAATAGAGTGAGAGAGTTCAGTGGATATTGGTAAAGGGGAATGAGGAACTTGCTTTGTATTTATAACAATGAATGCGGATTTAAGAGTTTTGGTTTAAAGAACTTCATGATTCCAAGTGGAGACTTCAGATGTATATCTAGGATAATTTAACAATTACTAGGCAATCTCAACTGAAAATCCTCAAGACTGCAAGTCATTAAAAAACAATTTTTTTTTTTAACGGATGACTCAGGGAACCAGTGTGAAATTAGGGAAGACCTCTAAGGCCAGAAATGTGAAGACTGGTTGGCTCCCTTCTGATGGATTAAACACCCAGTGGTGGAGAGAAACTAAATCAATGGTAACTTCCTGCTCTTTATACAAAAGCTTGAGAGAGAAGGCGTTCTGGAAGGCACACACAAGTGTAGACAGGAGATTAATATTTTATGTGAGGTTTAAATAAATTTCGGACTTCTGCAGCCTTCTCCGCAAAAAGGGCATGTCAGCCAGTTTTCTGAGATACTGGTCACAGTGACCTCCCTTGAAGTTAAGCTCAGCCCCACACTATTCTGCAGAGAGCTTGATAGAAAGCATTCTGTATTTTCCTGATTGGTCTTCTCATGGGGAGGGTGAATGAGCATATATGTTCAACACAGTACAAGTACTATTTATTTTTAGCCTGGCAATAACTATCATTCTCACTTTTTTTTTTTTTAGATTTTATTTATTTATTTGACAGATAGAGATCACAAGTAGGCAGAGAGGCAGGCAGAGACAGAGGAGGAAGCAGGCTCCCCGCTGAGCAGAGAGCCTGACGCGGGGCTCCATCCCAGGACCCTGAGATCATGACCTGAGCCGAAGGCAGAGGCTTAACTCACTGAGCCACCCTGGCACCCCTATCATTTTCACCTTTTATAGAAAATGAAGACAAGCCTCAGAAAAACCCAAGAAACTCACGGAATCACGCAAAGCACACGTGTGAACGTAGATTTGCATCCAACTCTGTCTGACTCTAAACAACAAGGTCTTCCTTCCATGCAACATGTGCACGTGTCCCACCCCACTGCTCCTGAGTAGAAACCCCTCCAGCAAGCTCATTTCATCAATGACAAGTGGCTTTCTTTAAGGCAGACACCAGCAGCCTTGGACTATGGAGCCATTGCTACTTTACGTCTTATGTCTTAACTAATGTCTTAAGATTCCCAACAGTGACTCCAAAGGAAATACTGGATTTAACCTCGCCTTCGAATATGCGTCACATATCCTCCCACCTTCAACACACAGGCACTCTTCCACCTCTGGACCACATCCATTGCTTTGTTCCTCTGTATCTATTTGAATGGTTTTTGACCCCTGACAGGGACTTGGTGGGTTTTATGCCTACTCCCTGAATCTCTGAAGAAGTTGCACATCCCTTTGCTCTGGGCTGATCTGGGCCCCAGCTCAGAGGGCGGCATGAGATGCTCCTTGAGATTGGAGACTCTGCAGCCTTGTAGCATGCTGAGTCTTTGGGTAGCTGGTTGAGCCACCTAAGCTCCATCCCCTTGCAGTGGAACCCAGTCATTCTGTAGACCCACTCTCAGGTTTAGGGCTGCCTGCCCCTCCATTATTCTGCTAATGTGATCTTCCTGGTTCATGTGATCTTCCTGGTTCATGCAGAATACACTAATCAAATAGGAAATGTGATAAAATGACCAACGGACACATGAAAGAATGCTCAACATCACTCGGCATCAGGGAAAGACAAAGCAAAACCACAATGAGATACCAGCTCGCAGAATAACTAAAATTAACAAGTCAGGAAATAACAGATGTTGGCGAGGATGCAGAAAAGGGGGAACCCGCCTACACTGCTGGTGGGAATACAAGCTCGTACAGACGCTCCAGAAAACTGCATGGAGTTTCCTCAAAAAGTCAAAAATAGAGCTACCATATGACCCAGCAATTGTACTACTGGGTATTTACCCCAAAGGATATAAACATAGTGATCCGGAGGGGTACCTATACCCCAAAGTTTATAGCAGCCACAATCGCCAAAATACACAAAGATCCCAGGTGTCCATTGACAGATGAATGGATAAAGATGTGGTGTGTATATATGAGTGTGTGTGTGTGTGTGTGTGCATGTGGGTGTGTGTGTATACACGCACACAATGGAATATTACTCATCCATCAAAAAAAAAAAGAAATCTTACCATTTGCAATGACATGGATGGAGGTAAAGGGTATTAGGCTAAACAAAATAAGTCAATTAGAGAAAAGACAATTACCATATGATCCCACTCATTTTGGAAGCTAAGAAACAAAATACAGGATCATAGGGGAAGGGAGGGAAAAAAAAGTTAAGATGAAATCAGAGAGGGAGACAAACCATAAGAGACTCTTAACTATAGGAGACAAAATGAGGGTTGCTGGAGGGAAGGGATTGGGGAGGTGGGTAACTGGGTGGTGGTATCAAGCAGAGCACAGGATATAATGAAGACTTGGTCTTACACGCAACTGACGGGTGGCTAAACTCTGCCTCTGAAACTAATAACATACTATATGTTAATTAATTGAATTTAATTAAAAAAATAGGGAATGTGAGTTACTCCACACTGGCAACATACATTTTTAACAATGGGGGATCTAAAAAACAAGATAAGTCATGACATCCAAAAAAATCCCCAGGGGTCCTGGGTGGCTCAGTGGGTTAAGCCTCTGCCCTCTGCTCAGGTCATGATCTCAGGGTCCTGGGATCAATCCCTGCATCAGACTCTCTGTTCAGTGGGGAGTCTGCTTCCCCCCTCCCCTCTGCCTGCCTCTCTGCCTACTTGTGATCTCTCTCTCTCTCTCTCTCTGTCAAACAAATAAATAAAATCTTTTTTTTAAAAAAAGCCCTTGGTTTTTCACACTTGCCGAATGAAGAGATCACCACCAAGAGGAATCTTTTCATCTCCTCAAACAAAGGACCAACAAAAAGCTAGGTGTTGGCTGAGTTTATCTCTTGCCACTCCATATAGGCAATAGGCACCTCACGCTGTATGCATGAGGTGAAACTGGGAGACGCAGCTATCGATTGCGTGTTGCCACTGGAACAGGAAGATGTCTGACTCAATGAGAGTACACAACTTCGGGGGGAGCCGAAGGTCTCTGAAGTTTCTGTTCTTCCTACATTCAGAATTTGCTTGGGCTAAATGAACACAGATGACAATGCAGAATCAATAGGGACTTTTTCTTCCAAGTCCATCAAACCTATGGGATTCTTCACATCATCACCATTTTATTATTTCTGTATTGAATCATTCCATGAGGACCTCATTCATATCCCACTCCTTTCCGTCCCCAGGCAAAGACAAAGCTCTCCCGGTCTGTGAAGACACTGCTGCTTTCTTCCCAGTCAGCCCTCTCCTGCAGGAATCAATGTTTATGGCTGCAGTTACAGTAAAAATAGCAAAAGTCAATATTTGTGCTCCGTATCTGTCAGATAATAAAGCTGGCTAGAGGCATGACCACATGACATCTGCATGCAACACACAGGGGCTGGTCCCCCCATCCTTCCAGACAGTTTGTCTAAAGATGGCGTCATATTTGTACAGCTGACATTCCCAAATCCCCCATGTGTGTCCTCAGGGAAGCTCAAGATTTCTGTTTGATTTTTGATCTTGTTGATTCTGGCCTTTGGACTGGAAAAATGTTTAAACAGAAAAAAAAAAAAGGATAAAAAGAAAAAAAATAGGGAAAAAGAAATACGAAAGTAAGAAAATGAAACAAGACAGAATAACCACTCCGAAAATCCATCTAACGGTCCTCTTTGAACTACTGTATTTTACACCTTGTCTACTCAAAAAAAAAAAAAAAAAGATAGCAAGAGACAAAGAAGTGGAAAAATTAAAATGAAAGACCCAGAGACAAGCTGGGAAATCAGAGTTCCTCTTGAAGTGTCCCTCTTAAAATCATCTTCAGATTTTAAAGGAAGTCCTTGGTTTCAGGCTTATCTCTACGATGTTGCACACGAATCATACTTTAAATCAGCCTCAGATTTCTCATCTATAAAATGGGAAAATTGATGGAATCCAATCTATAGAATGGCTAAAAAGTTTAAATGAGATCATGTGGGAAAAGAATGTAGCACAGCAGGTGGTAACAAGACCAATGATTCTTATTAAAGCCAAGTCATTTTTATTTTATTTTTTTAAGATTTTATTTATGTATTTGATAGACAGAGATCACAAGTAGGCAGAAAAGCAGGCAGAGAGAGAGGAGGAAGCAGGCTCCCTGCTGAGCAGAGAGCCCGATGTGGGGCTCGATCCTAGGACCCTGAGATCATGACCTGAGCTGAAGGCAGAGGCTTAACCCTCTGAGCCACCCAGGTGCCCCAGCCAAGTCATTTTTAAATGAAGCAGCTTTACTTCTCCACCAGCTCCTTAGCCTCATGGACTAACACAAGTCCCCCCAAAAAAGGGAGCGAGCGTGAAAAGTCAGAACTCAGAAACTTTAAATGCATTTTTATGTTGCATTTCTTTCCTATTATTACTTTTAATCCCCCGTGGCTTAATTCTTATGTGTATCCATCTTGTTCGGTGTTTCCAAGTCAGAATTTTTGTGCTAGCCTGGGGACACTGTTGTTAGAATTGTTCTACAAAACACACACACACACACACATACACACACACACACACACACACAAAAGAATTGTTCTACAATTGGACCCCTAAATTCCACTCAGAATCCTGTAGCATTTCTCAGCTCCTTTGCACTGTCCCTGGCATAGAGTCTGTCTTCCCTTCTTCCCTTCACTGAATTTGACTGCATTCAACAAGCTTGTTTTTCTCTAAATGTAACACGTTGTAGTAGGTAAAATAATTTCAGGTAGATGAAGTTCTGTATTTCTAAGTCATGGATTTGAATGTGTGTTAGAGGAAATACAACAGAAGACTAACTCCATGATATCCAAAGACCTAGATTTCCTAGGTTGAAGATAACAATTTTTAAAAGATCAGTAGAACATCAGTTAGGCTGTGGGTGCTTTCTTCTATTTTCCCGTTCCTCAAAGGTCAATGGGGTCATGTGTCACCACAGAGCAGATGTGTTCAGGAGGCCGTACATGACGAACTCCCCAGTCGTCTCTAACTCTGTCAGAGTGACAGGTGAAGGCTGCATGTTCCAGACAAGGCAGATCTAAGATGGTGGAGCCTCCCTCAGCCTGGGTCCCTGAGTGACTGTGTGGAGCCAAAGCCCTGTGGAGCCATGACCAACACAGAACATGAAGGAAAGAAAAAAACCTTTGTTGTGTTAATTCACTGTTAGTCCCCTCAGCAGGGTGGTGTATGAAATACCAGAAAAGTGGCCACAACAGTGTTTGAGATTACAGCCTCTTAATAAGATCACACCGTTACCCGTATAACACGGTTTCATGTCTCTGTCATTGCCTTGTCAACTCTTTTCTGAATATATTCATTCTAATTTGTCAATGGCTTTCTTTTTTTTTTTCTTAAGATTTTATTTATTTATGAGAGATTGAGAGAGAGAGAGAGAGAGAAGGAGATTGGAGGGAAGAGCAGAGGGAGGACCATCAGACGCTGAGCTGAGTGTGGAACCCAGCACGGGGCTCGACCTCACAATCTGAGCTGAAACCAAGAGGCAGATGTTCAACCACATGAGCTACCCAGGCACCCCAATGGGTTTCTTAAAATATGATGTGCAGAGACAAATATAACCCACTAGATGTGGTTGGAATAAAATGGAGTTTCCCTCCTTCCATATTAGCCTAAAACCCACGAGCTTTTCTTTAGTTCCTCTACCCTATAATTGGCTCATGTTAAAAATACACTACTCAAAACCCTTTACACTTTCTTCTCCATCTTTTACTTGAGTGGATGATTTATTGTACTTGGACAATTTTTATCTTTTTATTTTGGTCTTTTAAGGTCAGGCTACAGAGAGATTTTTCAAATCTTGTTTCTTTCACCCAACATGAAACCATCCCTACAGTCTTTGTGTTTTCCACATATTGGGTAAGCATGCTTTCTAGGTCTTCAAGTAAAGTGGAGTTTCTCATAATTGTCTACCAAAGAATCTCTCATCATGAAAAGTCTTGAATGGTCTGCTACAGGTTGAGCACGAAGTTGGATTTAACAAAACCAAATACCACATTTTTTGTATGTTTTACAAGCCATGTGACCTTTCATCATGCAACCTAAAACATATCAAAGGTTACTGTGGCATGATTTTCCCAAAAACCTGAGTAAAATTGGTACTATAAGAGAAAGTACAGTGTTTATCTTGAGTCTGGCATGGACTGTCCTCAAGTACTTAAAAAAAAAAAAAAATTGGAGTACCTGCCTGGCTCAGTTGGTATACCATGTAATAATTGATCTTGGGTTTTGTGAGTTTAAGCCCCACGTTGGGTCTAGACCTTATTTAAAAAGAAGTTTTATTTTTTTTTAATGGAGGAGAAGAAGGAAAGAACAAATGGAAGAAGACATGAAGCATGTCCTTGGCTGACATCATACCATCAACCTCCAAAAGTGGGACCACTTCTTTTGTGATATTCTTCCATTTCCAATATATATTTATTTGATTTCTGTTTAATATTTTCTAGTACCTCATTCTGGGTTATTTTCTTCCAATTATTCAATGCCTCTCCTCCCTTCCCACTTCTTTCTTTATACTTGCTTCTCCCCCGTGCAATTATATACACCATATTTAACCTATGTTAAAATATAAGTTATTATTTTAATAATAGGTTATTATTTTAACCTATGTTAAAATATAGGTTCACTTACTTAACAATTACTTATTGCGTATAACTTAATTCCACACCAGGGAGCTAGCTGGCCATGGAAGTACAGTGACAGGGAAGACACATCTGGTGCCTGTCCTCTTACA
Organism: Enhydra lutris kenyoni; assembly: GCF_002288905.1. Taxonomy (NCBI): domain Eukaryota; kingdom Metazoa; phylum Chordata; class Mammalia; order Carnivora; family Mustelidae; genus Enhydra; species Enhydra lutris. The sequence continues at coordinate 6,871,692 of NW_019154166.1, read as the reverse complement.
ACTGAAAATGAGATGTTTTGGGCAATCCTTTGGTTTCTTTAGACACCTTCTTTGCGCCCCCCCTCAGGATTATCGGCATGGGTATAGTCAGAACTTTGGGTTTGAAGAGTCACCCCTCAACTATCATCCCAATAAATTGCCATCAGCTATCAAACCATAATTACACAGTCTCTGAAAATCCAGGCAAGCCCCATTCTAAATTCTGTGGGCATCTTGTACACATTCCTGTATGCTCCTGGCAGAAAGAGAGTTCTACATAAGCAGAAAGTGGACAAGCTAAGCTCAGGTGAGGAAAAAAAAACAAGAAAGGGATCCCTGAGTGAACATCACTGTCCATGAACATAAGGGTCCTCTCAAGATGTGCTTCCTTCTCAGACTGAAGCATGTTGTGTGAAATAATTTACATGATGATTTTCCCAGCTGGTAGCCATTTGGAAAGGAAAACCCTGTTACGCTACTTCTTTCTGAACTACAAATTATTTCAAGGGGCTCACTGTATGACTAGGGCGACTTTTATCGTTTGTATTACAAACGCTCAGTGTAGCAATACTTGAAAACATAAATGGAAAAACAGAAGTTTATTTTAATAAACTTGGGATGACCCTTGCCAGAGATATCAATATATTGGTGTGGAATCTTCCACATTAAAACTTTTTAAAATTACAAACACATATTATATTTGTCACTTTATATTGTTTGGTGTTAGGCCATAATACCATACTTTGTTTTTCCTCCTACAAGATTCAACTATTTCCCATGATAGTACATAGTTTCCTAACATACAGCATTAATAATGGCATAGGGTACTGCCATACCATAATTTATTTTAGGATGCCTTAATATTAAACATTGAAAGAGTTCCCAAATTTTTTACTATTATGAATATCCGATGAGCTTTCTTACAGTAATATCATAACATAAATCTGTATATATTTCCTTGGGACAAATTTCCAGTGGTAGCATTTATTTTATTTCTTTTCCCCAGTGGTCAAATTTATACGTAAATTTCTAAGGCTGTGTCTACACATTTTAATGGCTTCTGGTGCTTTTTCCCAAATTACTCTCTGGGAACTGTGTTCTTTATTGCTATAAAAATATCTTCTATCAGGACACCGGGCTGGCTCAGGCAGTAGATCATGTGAGTTTTGATCTCAGGGTTGTGAGTTCAAGCCTGATGTTGGGTGTGGAGCCTACTTTTTAAAAAAAATTATTAAAAAAAAATTCTACCTGGTAAGTAAAACATGATATCTCACATTTCTTCTTTGGATTGTTACTTTTTTTTTTTCTATGAGGCTATTTGCCTTTTAAATTTTTTTTTAATTTATTATATGCTGTTTTGTTTTTATTCTTATATATTAAAAAATTAATGTTTTCATTTACATGCATTTCAAGTATGTTATCAGATTCCTGTCATTAATTTTATTTGCAATGTTTTGGAGGTACAGCTATTATTTCTTTTAATTATAGTAAGATACACTTATATTTTATGGTTGTATTTTATGTCATGTTTGGCTCTCATCTTTACTTCTTTTTCTCCAAAAACCCCATGAAAGGGGCACGTGGGTGGCTCAGTTGGTTAAGCGTCTTCCTTCAGCAGAGGTCATGATCTCAGGGTCCTGGGATTGAGCCAAGAGTCAGGTTCCCTGCTTAGGGGGGAGTCTGTTTCTCCATCTGTCTATGCTCTCTCTCTCTCTAACAAATAAATAAATAAATTACCCATAAAAGAAGAGTGTGCTGATTTTTATCTGTACTGGAGACTAGATACCATATAGACCATTCTATATGGTAGCATTTTTTAAATATATGGTAGAAACACAAAGGAATATTATATTTATATAATACAGAATACAATCAAGATCACTTTGAACAAAGAGCTGGATAGCCAATAATGCTCACAAATAATTGAGAGAAAATGCCCCCAATGCAGATGTTAAGTGGTCCAATTATAAATGTTTAAAATTTTCTTCCTGTTGTTTTCCAAATTTCCTCTAAGTAAGTATGCACTTACATTGTGAAACAAAAAAAAATCAGCAAACAAAGTAAAGAAGCAAGGCAGACTGCAGACCTCACATGAGCTGCTTATTTAACAGATCTGTGAGTGGGAATATCTCTTTACAGCAGAGGGGGTCAGATGTGAGCAACACTTACACCTATGGCTTTCATCTGTAAAGACCAGTGGTTCTCAGCCAGAGGGATTTTGTATTCCTTCTTTCAGGGACACTTGGCAATGCCTGGAGATGCTTTCAATTATCACGACTGGGGGATTCCACTGGTATCTAGTGGCTAGAGCCCAAAGATGATCCCAAAACATCCTACAATGCACAGCGACCAATAGTTATTTGGGCCCAAATATCAGTAGTGCCAAAACTAAGAAACATTAGTGTGCAGGTTTTGAGATCAGTGCTCTCAAAATTGGGGTGCAGGTGATACTTTAGAATGAAAGAAAAAAAATTAAAATTTCAATTCATATTAGTTTTCATTCTGAAGAAATTGTGTTCATTTTAATACTTGTATAGATTGGCACTGTTCCCCTCACACAGTATGGGTGTCCCTCCAGGCATACCTGGCATCCAGTCTGAAATGCTGAGGGACGACAGAACACCACAGCACAGAGGGTCTGACAACATTACCCCACTCATTTGCTGGCTTCCAGTCCACGGTAACATTCTACGGCAGACACGCACCATGTCAGATGCATTTATGGATGGTGGTATGCGGTTCTGACTGAGCTACCTATCACAACATGCACAAACAACTTGGAAAGACCTTGTAAAGTGATCATACTGAATGAAGGTAGCATTTATAATGCAAACATAAGCAACAGGAAGCTAAGGGCTGACCTCCATCTCGGAGCAAGCTCTTTAAGACCCCTGTGAGAGTAAGAATTGACAATATACTCCGACTCAAACAGGGTAAAAGGTAGGAAGGCTCTGTGAGGGATGGCCAATGCAGAGTCATTATCTCTTCTTCCAGGCTCCCTTCCAAAGGGTGGAGAAGGTGTGATCGGAGCAACCCAAGGAGCCTGACTTTATCTGGGTAAGACCAGAGAGGAATGTAATGTGGTCAAAAGCAAAAGAGGAATCAGCGAATCATCAGTGGTGACTATCAGGTCAAGGTTATTCCAAGAGAAACCAAAAAACCAGAAGTGTATTGGGGATACTGAGCGAAGAGATAGTGAAGGAAAACCCTGCTAAAATCACAGTAATTCCTGGTGGGCTGGGGAGATTATGTGTATGCCCAAGCCTTTGTATACCCTCTCTGCAACAACAGGAGTACAACTCTTTCATCAGCTGTGGTCATATGGGACAAGTTGTGAGTTCCTCAACTATGGAAGCAGGTTTCAAGTCACATATAGATCCAACAGGAAAAGATGAACACCTGACCTACTCAGGTTATCTATCAGTCAGCTGGAGCAGCCATAACCAAACAGCATACACTGAGTACATTGAACATTAGAACTTAGGGACACCTGGGTGGCTCGGTGAGTTAAGCATCTGCCTTCGGCTCAGGTTATGATCTTGGGGTCCTGGGATTGAACCCCATGTTGGGCTCCCCTGGTTCTCCCTCTCCCTCTTCCCCACTCATTCTCTCTCCCTCTCTCAAATAAATAAATAAAATCTTTGAAAAAAAGAAGTTTTAGACAATAGAAATTTATCTTCTCACTGTTCTAGAGGCTGGAAGTCCAAGGTCAGGGTACAAACAGGGTCAGATTCTGATGAGAGCCTTCTTCGTGGCTTGTAGACAGTGTCTTCTTGCATTCTCACACTGCCTTTGCATGGTGTGTGCATGTATTGAGAGTGACAGAGTATGCAAGTACACGTGTGTCTGTGTGTGTGTGTGTGTGTGTATGTGTGTGTGAGAGAGAGAGAGAGAGAGAGAGCACGAGCTCACTGGCGTCCCTTTTTTTTTTAATTTACTTATTTATTTATTTTACAGATAGAGATCACAAGCAGGCAGAGAGACAGGCAGAGAGAGGGAGGAAGCAGGCTCCCCGCTGAGCAGAGAGTCTGATGCGGGGCTTGGTCCCAGGACCCTGAGATCATGACCTGAGCCAAAGGCAGAGGCTTTAACCTACTGAGTCACCCATGTGCCCCACTGGCGTCCCTTCTTAAAAGAGTACTGATCCCGCTGTGAGGATGCCCCACCCTCATGACCTCATTTTGCCCCAAATATCTTTGACAGGTCTTCAAACACCATTACATTGGAGGTTAGGACTTTAATATACAAGTTTGGGCGGGGGTGGGGTGGGGCACACACAAATATTGAGTCCAAAACAGGGAGCTTAAATATAGCCTGTGACTAATCTTTAAGCCATGTTGACCTGGCTGCCAGGCCCAAGAAACCAGCAAATCTATAGACACAGAAAGTGAATTGCTCAGGGCTGGGTGTGTGAAAAGAATGAGACATGAGGAAAAATGAGTAGAAGGTTCCCTCCTGGGGTGATGAAGATGTTCTAAATGTTTAGAAGCTGAATTATGGTGATAGTTGTACAACTCTGTAAATATATTAAAAGTCACAGAATTGTATTATTTAATTTAAATTCACCAATCTTATTGTATATAAATTACAACTCAAAAAAGTTGTTTAAAAAAAAAATCAGATGGGGGCACCTGGGTGTCTCAGTTGGTTAAGCATCTGCCTTCAGCTCAGGTCATAGTCCCAGGGTCCTGGGATGGAGTCTTGCATTGGGCTCCCTGCTTAGCGGGGAATCTGCTTCTCCTTCTACCTCCCCCCACCTGCTCCTTGTCCTCTCTCTCCCCCTCTCTCTCACCTTGCTTTCTCAAATAATAAATAAAAATAAAATCTTAACAAAAAAATCAGATGGAATAATTACAGCTTCATCATCACTCCCGAATGACAATTTAATTAATTGTTTGTATCACTGGAGAGTAAGTAAGCTTTTAAAATTTTGCCCAAGACTTAGCATGACTTGATACGAGCCTTTGTATGAGCTTTAGCAATTAAATTTGGCAATGACAAGGCTTAAATTTTGAGAAGTAAAATACTGAAATAAATGAACGGGTCCATCTCTGTGTGTAAAATTGTTATACAGGTCTTCAGTGAACTACACAAACCCAAGTTTGAAGATTGGTGGGACCAAGTCACAAAATCACAGAAATGTGTCATAGAGCTCCTGGTGGAAGATCCTAAAGGCTATTATACATGCAAAACTGAAACAAGGATATGGAAGAGAAAATGTCTTAGGGCAGTGCCTACACCTATCCATTAACTGGAAATCATCCACTAAAAGCAGAAAATAAAGGTTTTTTAGATGTATCTTGACAACAATACCTTCTCTCAAAGCATTATGATAGACCTCAAGGCTTACTGCAAAGCTACAGTAACCAAGAATGAGCACTACTGGCATATTGGCCAGACCCAGAATCAATGGCTAGAACTGAGCATCCACAAATCAACTCACGCACGTACAGTCAAACAATTTTCAACAACAGTGCTAAGATAATTCAATGAGCAAAGAGTAATATTTACAGAAGAGCCACATGTAAAAGAATGAAGCTGGACCCCTACCTCACACCATATGTAACAATTAACGAAAAATGGATTCAAGACCTAAGTAGAGCTAGAATGATAAAATTCTTCTAAGAAAATGGGCAAAAATCGTGGTGACCTTAGATCGGGCAGTGTTTTCTGAGATATCACATCAAAAGCACAGGTAACAAAAAAAACTGAAAGGATGAGTTGGGCCTTGTGGGTACCCACTCATAGTACAAAGGTCACTTTTAAGTGAAATATTTGAGATCAAGTAGACATAGAAATAAATTTTATCTAAACTTCCCTTATCTGACTAAGGCAGAACCTCCAGAAAACAAGACTGCCAATAACCCCACCCCTGGGAGTTTCCTGTGAATTTAGCTGCATCAAGATAGACTGCCTCATTCCATTAGCATCAGAAGGTCCAGAAGAACCTTCCAGACCTTCCCACTGAAGCTTAAAATCAAAAAAAGAAACAAAACAAAAAACTACCTTGACGTCTTGCATATAACCTTTTTTATTTTGCATAAAATCTTTTTCCTAATGAGGAAGATACCCTTCACTGAGTGCATAAATAAATCTTACTTTTTTTCTCCTCTTCATCTGTCTGTGGCTCATTAATTTGCATGCCCCCAACCACCGGGCTCATTTTCTTCCTAACGTTCCCTCATTGAAAATAAAAATTTCTGTGCTTCAAAGGGGACTATCAAAAAGGGAAAAGCCAACCTAAATAAGAGGAAAGTTATTTGCAAATCTTGTACCCGATGAGGGTCTACTAACCAGAATACATAAAGAACTCATATAATAAAAAGACAAGTAAAAATTGGCAAAACATTTGAATACATATTTCTCCAAAGAAAATACACAAATGGCCAATAAGCACATGAAAAGATGCTCATCCACCATTAGTCATTAGGGAAATGCATGTCAAAACCACAGTGAGATACCACTTACACACAGACACACACAGGACCAGCTGGAATAAAAAATACAGACAAGTATTGTCAGGAATGTAGGGAAATTGCAGTCCTTGCACACTTCTAGTAGGAACGTTAAATGGTGAAGCCGTTTTGGAAAACAGGTCAGGAGCTTCTCAAAATGTGAAATACGCAGTTACCATATGACACAACCATTGTAACTCCTAGGCATATACCCAAAAGAACTGAAAACATATTTCCATACAAAAACATATGCACTTATAAACTTGTTCATAGCATCATCATTTATGATAGCTAAAACCTGGAAATAATCCAGATGTCCATTAAGGAATGAATGAATAAACAAAATACGGTATGTCCATAAAATGGCATGTCCATAAAGTCACAGAAAGGAGTACAGTATTGATACACGCTACAACACGGATGAACCTTAAAAATATTGCATTAAGTGAAAGAAAAAGCACCAAAAAATACATATTGTAGGACTCCATTTACATGCCGCTTTAATATGGGTTTTATTATTATTAGGTATGGTAGAGCCAACAGAGCAGATGACAACCAGCATTGAAAAAGGAGTTTGTTCCTCATGGTTTCCAGGAGGAAGGGAGACACCCTATCTCAGGGCCACATGAGGAAACTCAGGTGTATCAGGAGGCAGAGGGAGGGTGGGCAACCATGAACCAGATTGGTTGTTGAGGTTTCCAAGCAAGGTTGGCAAGCAAGCTTAGGTCTGGGTGGTTTGAGCAATTCCAGCAGACTCTGGGGTGTGGGGGCTGTCTTTATTTGTCTGGAACCTGGCCCTGGGGCAGTAGGTAGATAGGTGAATAGTGGCCCTAAAGAGAGCTCACTACAGGGGTGCCTGGAGGTTATGTGTTCTGGATCTGTTGGTTTCCAACTGAAAAGCACACTCCCTGGTGAGTTGTTTACTATCTCTAGGAATTAGCTACCCCTGAAAGAGGCAGTCCCTCAAGGGTTAGCAAGACCCCAGGTGTCAAAGCATCAGAATACAGAAAATAAAAGGCATGGCTAATCTATACAAAATGTCCAGAACGGGCAAGTCCACAGAAAGATTTGTGGTTATCCAAGAGCTGGGGATAGAGAGAATTGAAAAGTAACCGTTCACGGATATGGGGTTTCTTTTGAGGGTGATAAGAATGTTCTGGCATTAGACAGCAGCCGTGGTTACAAGACCTTGTGAACATACTAGAAAAACACCAAATTGTACACTTGGAAATGGTGAACCTTGTGCTATGTGAAATACATCTCAATTAAAAAAAATAAGTTATAACAGCGAGAAAAACCATGCTGTGACAAAAAATACTTTATTTAATTGAAAGAACTATTGTCGGGAATGATTTGGGGAGAAAATTGTTTTTATAATTTTCCTATAGTCAAAGAAACTAATACTGGCAAAGGCAGTTTCTTTAGGAAAGCAATTCTTTTTTTAACTTTCATTTAAGGCACAAGTGGTTTAAACCATTGTTTTAGGTTGGACTTTAAACAAAACATGGCTCACGTCATGGGGTGTAATAGATATTCATTCCCCCTATTTTTGGTACAGAACTCCAGGTCCTGAGAGGTTAACTGTATCTCCAGTTTCAAAGGGAACATGACCTACACCTGACCAACTGAGACATCATATTACCAGAGACACGAAGATTGATTAAATCACTCAGACCAAATTATCAGTTAAATGAAGCCACTCAGACCCAATTCTGAGCTCCCACATGAAAAAAAGAGTTATATTTCTTTCTAGTGGAATTGAGCCTAGTGGAATTGAGTGGGATAGGAACCTAGAGAATAAAGTCAACACAGAGACAACAAGACATGGAGAGATACTGGATCCTTGTGACTCTACTTAAGTACCTAGATCAAGCTGCATCTGAAGCTTATGTACAGATGTTTCTATTGTGAGAGCTAGCTTCATTATTTGTTTTAAGCTAGTTTTAATTGGGTTTAATGCCACTTATAATCAAATAAGTCCAGGAGGAAACCCAAAAAATGCTTTCAAGAAAACAAAAATTCAAATAATATGATCCATACATGATCTTAATACGGAAGTAAATGAACTAGTGTTTATAAATTACTTAATACGACTTAATTGATCTGATCCTAGCATCCATGTGCATTATTTTGCTCCTGGGTTATTAGCTACATTTTAAGCATAAAGTTTGATATCTGTGACCATTTTTCTTAAATTAAGAATAGAAAAAAAAAGTGATGCCACCGGGGAGGAAAAATTTTTCCTCTGCTCTCTTAGGTTTGTGCTTGGAGTCCTGCAAATTAAACTGGCAAAAGACAGGCTGGCAAAAGAACAGATTTTTATTCAAATGCACATGTATACAGCAGTGTACTGAAGAATGACTCAGGGGGCAGGTAGAATTTGGGTCTTAACTACCAAATTAACAGGTGGGGGTTAGTGGAAAAACAAATGACTTCATCTGAAAGACAAAGGGGCTCTTAGGAGAATGGAGGAAAGATAGGAGAGTTTTGTGACAATGTCTGTTTGGGTGTAGAGAAAATTAGAGTTCCTCCCAAAAAGGGGATTTATGACAATTGAGTCCTTTTGGGGGGCACTCCTCTTAGGCAGATAAGGGATATCAGGAACACAAATGCCTTCAGCTCAAGATAATTTTTATGTCACAGTGGCTTATTCTGGATCCCTTCAATGCAAATTACTCGACAGTCACATAGCCAGTTAAGAAGCAAAACAAAGAGCGAGAATCCACATTGTCTGGCTCCAGTTATGAACCGAATAGTTTCCTTGATCAGCGAAAATTATCATCTTTTCTTATCCTTAAAGCCACTGAACAATTTCCCCCACAGACATTCAGACCTTGGTTTCGCTTTGGAAAGAAAAAGAAAAATCCTGGCTCAAACGTGAATGTAACGGCTCTCTGGGTCTTTAAGCTGTTCCTGAATGTCAAATATTTTGGTCTGTGTAAAGTGTCAGGCATTTACCTTATTATGGTCATCTTCTGCTTTCTGCTTTTTTTTTTTTTTTCGTTTTGGAAAAATATTTGAAGAAAGAAGAAAGGGGGGGGGGGAGAAATACGTACCTTTCCAGCCACAGCAGACTAGCCCTGGGTGTTTGTTGGCCATGCTTACTGGGGGATTGACAGCTCCAGCTGGTGATAGGCTACAGCAAGACAGGAGAGAGAAAATGCAATTCGTCAGGATGCTGGGCAAATGGGCAAGTCTTAATGTTACCGTTTTCCTTATGGTCATAATAACCCCCTGCATAGCACACCTGGGATAATTTAACGGAGTTTGACCGATCAGGGGAGAAATTATCTGGAAAGTATGTGCGCTCTCTTTTTCGGCCAGGCGCTGGTGGATTTGAGAGCAAGCAAGCCAGAGCATGTTCTCCAAGGCTGATGATTTGCCGGCATGTCATGGACCGTGTTTGCCCAGCTCCCAACTCTTTATGTATCAGACACGAAGGTCACAAACACAGGCTCCAAAGAGCTCTGTGCTATTGTTTTGGTTTTCAATGGAATTAACTGCTATCATGCAAAATTCAGGAGTCCATCCTAAAGCTCCCATTCTGGCTTCTCTTGAAATAACAGCATGTTTGGTCCAATCGGGCTTCCGTTTTCTCACAATAGTTGGCTTGTGTTGGGTGGGAACTCCCACAAGCAGACAGCAGGCATGCCCTCCAGGATGCTGTGGTCACCCCTGGTACCGGTCATCCAAGACTTCCATGTTCTCTGCTTGGCTTGGACACTGGAAATATCTGAGTGAGCTCCCCCACAGGCCAAGAGAACTGCTTGGGAAATTTCTTAGCCCTAAGAGAATGGGTCCAATTTCTCTTGGACCTCCGCAGGTCCACATTGGGACGAACCACTGCTTTTCATAAGGTTGGAACCACTAGTTCATCCAGATGGGATTGTGGAATTGTTTCCAATTTCTTCCCCTACCCCCTTCTCTCTTGAGAGGTAAGTAGGTAGAGAGAGAGAGAAATACATGCACACATATATCTTTTTACTTCTTTCTTTTCAACTCGGTGAGACGTACTCAACTTCTAGCTTAGCAAGCCCCCATGTGAAAGGATGTTTGAAGTAATAATCAGTCATAAACTGATTCTTTATCTCCGTCTCACAAATGGAGAATGTTTCTTGCTATCTCCAGCCATGTGTTAATGGTTTCTCTGAGGTCACCTGTACAGATAGATCTTTTGAATTTCCCTTGGAACACATGTGGTTTTAAGCCAGATGTTAATTGGAAACATTTATAGTGTCAAACATTTGATTAATGCTCTGGGTTTTAATTGAAAGGAATAAGCATTTCTTAAATCAGCTCTTCACAGTACTGTAGCTTGAAAAAAAAAAAAAGGATTCCTAGAATAGATTAAACATTTATTTGAAAACCAAGTAATATTTTTAAAAAATCTCCATCATGTATACTGATTTGTCATAAATCCCTTTAAACAAGTGTTGTGTGGGGACAGTTATGGGTCAAGTGACAATTTAAAAAAAGTTAGGCAGATGCCAATAAACACAATACTGCTTTTGGGTGATGGCTAGCAAAAATTCAGAAACACACTAAAGGTGATTCTGCTCTAACGATGAATTTTTCGCCTGATACAGAACATTCTACGTGTTTCACACTTTGAACGACCCGGTCTCAGACAGGGAGACCCTACTGTCTCCACAATGAGAGCTGCTGTGTGTACGTGGGACCCTTCTCAATTGAAACAATTAAGATGTGGTTCAAGGATCGAGCGGAGGGTAATACTCTCCAGGTGTGAGAAGTCCAAAAAGGGGGACTCAGCGGAGTTCAGAAGAAGGTACATTTTTGACTTTAATTTTTGTTCCTAAAGAACCCAAATTGGGTCTCCAGATGGTGCCCTGTAGACATAATTAAGCATTGCAATAAATCACATGCCAGTGACATGGCAATTACTCTCGAAGGCTCTCAAGCCGTCCCCTGTCAGGTGCTCAGAGAGGTGCATCAAGGCGTTCGTTCAGGTGTCCGGGAACAATGATGTGCCACCTATTAGAGGCCCGAAGGGGGATGCCACATTCACTTTTCACTGTCAGCCAGGATAACTAAGAGATCCCAGATGTAGTCTGGTGTGGAGGTATTAGTCCCCACGGCCGCCTTGCTCTCAGGACAGCGGAGAAGCCAAGTAGGGGTGGAAAAGTGTCACAAGGCCATACCTACATAATTGCTCCATGTGAAATGGGAAAACTTAAATACGCCCACCGGGTCTTTGATTTTCACACCACCAAACAACTCCCTTTCCTTTTTTTTCCCCCCCACTGAATTCACTACCTGGAAACATTTATTCTTTATCCCTTTGTTCATTCAACGTGTAGGTGTTTCAGTGTCCCTCCAACTCGAGTAAGGGGTTAAACCGCTTTATGACTTTCAAGGATCGGTTCACAGAAACCCACCCAGGGAGACGTGGGCACCTGCTTGAGAAACATGGACTTGAGAACTTAAAATCTTACTCTATGCAAATGTGTTTCGATGCAGAATCATCAATGAGAAATAGAAATAAATTTCATCTTTCAGGTGGGTAAAAACTATTTTCTCATACTTTTATGGTATAAGAAATGCAAGATTTCCCTAAAATTCTCTAGTTTGGGAAACTACTATTATATGAAATACTTACTGTGTATATCAGATACCATAAAATGCCCTGGGCCTCAAAACTCATTAATGATCTCCCTGGTCTTCAAAAACAGTCCTCGTCTATGTGGGGACTCTCATCTGTGTTCTTATGAAGTCTGTGTATGGCTCTGAGTCTTGGGGTCCCCTGAGTGGGACTGCATGGTCTCCCACTGCCTCATAGGCTATTGAAAATGGAACTGAAATATTAAGAAGGGCATGCTGTAGTTATAGCCAGCACTAGCTGGTTTCAGCTTCTGAGAGGCTTCCTGCATGTACTGTCTTCCAATCCCTTCTTGACACCACTCAACCTCTTGCTTCTGCCATTTTATCTCTTACATCCCTCTGGTCTCCTTTTACCCCCTCATGAGGACCCCTATGATTCTATCAGGCCCACTAGGAGAACACATCTCGAGAACCTTAAGGTAATCCTATCGACAAAATGTCCCTTTGGCTACTTCTGGTACATTCACAGATTTTGGGGATCTGGATGGAAACATCTTGGGAGCCATTATTCAGCCTACTGCAATCCCTCAGGACCCAAATCTTTCTCTAGTTTTAACCCTTCACTTCTGGGTTCATGTCATTAGCCATACATCTCGACTTAACTGGGACATCACTTCCCATGAACAAGTCCCAGGGCAGCTCATCTTCTCTCCCCTAAAATCTGCTCCACAGCCACATTTCCCTTCCCTTGGAACAACACTATCATTTCCCCTTTCTCATGGCTTTGAAATCCTCGTGCCAGTCCAAAAATCAGCTTACTTCCTTTATCCCCTCTATGGTCTCTGCCTCCTAGGAGCCAACACTTGGCCTTTCCAATGCCCTCCCAACAGATCTCTTTACTCCTCTCAGCTGCTATGGCTCTCTCCCTGACAGTCAAGGCTCCTGATAAGATCTGCATAACATTTCAAGTGAAATTTTTATACCTCTGGGCCAGTGTGCTTTGTATTTAAGTTGGTAGTACCCAAAATGGAATAAAATTTTTTTCCGAAAAATTTTTGCGCGAGAACTGGCGGAATCCGTGACAAAGCATTAATGAAAATCACTGGCATCTTTTCAACAGCTTCATCACTGTTGTCCACTTTAAAGTTTCTCTACACTGACATGTTGCCGCTGTCCATTGTGACCAGGGCTCAGGAAATCTGAAATTTGCTCCTCTGTTTCTATCCAGGGAGTTAATCACAGGTGGGCTGTGGGAGTAGGGGTGGGGTCTTTACGTCTTCCTCTCTTTTTATTCCCTGACACAAAACATTAGCACTCACTTCCATTCTCCCCCCTTTTTAGCATGTCGTCTTACCTCCACTATTAAAAGAGCAACCTGCAATAATTTCTCCTGGGCTACAATAATTTCTTGCTCTTAATGAATCTAAGATGCTCCATGATTACAAGCCCCAGATGACCTAACCCCACAGAACCCTCAGAAACCAGCATTTAAACGTGCAGTAGTTGGAGCATGGGATTTAACAATTTCTTGGTTGAATGACTGACTGGTCTCCTCTCTAAGGTTGGAACTTCTTTGAGGACAGGGACTATAGTAACACATGGCAAATACTGTTGCACACACAAGGAAGGTAATCTCAGAATGTATCTAAATTCCTACCAGCCATGAGCAAACCCCATCTTTGTAAGTAATGGCTACTTACAAAGTAACTTACTTACAAAGTAACTCTCTCTTACTCTTGTGAGCATGCAAAATTCAAGGAGGTCACAATTTTTCCAGAATTTGCTCAGCTTGGCTCATTACTGATCTCCTAACCCAGCTGTCACTTCACAGGAAAAGTGTATAACTTCAACAGTGAATTTTCTGGCTCTCAGTTTTAATCCACAATCTTAACTTCCGTATAACGGTAATGATGCACTCTGCTAACAACAGATTTCTATCTCTTTCTCATATACAGAAAGAAAATGATGCACTGATCTGCCCTTTATTGCCGAAGAATATACCTCGAATTTTTGCAATTCAAGGGATTTTGAATTGCAAACCAACCACAGGGATTTTGTTCTTCATTTCAATCCTCATTGAACCAACTGTAAACATTAATTTCGAAAATGCAGCTTCAAATGCATTTCAGGATATATATTTTTTTAAAGATTTTATTTATTTATTTGACAGACAGAGATCACAAGCACGCAGAGAGGCAGGCAGAGAGAGTGAGAGGGAAGCAGGCTCCCCCCTGAGCAGAGAGCCCGATTCGGGGCTCAATCCCAGGACCCTGAGATCATGACCCAAGCTGAAGGCAGAGGCTTTAACCCACTGAGCCACCCAGGCGCCCATCAGGATATATTTCTAAGAGCATAGGGTCTGCGTTTGTATGTCAGGAAGGGGCAACTCATGTGACTTAATGCTTTGCTGGTTTGGGATATCAGGCCTTCTCTACAGTCGGCTGAAGTGTTAGGATAATAGGTTATACAGGGGCGTAAAGTGGTCTTCCCTTCCAAAATTCCTTTTAGTAAACTCACTGACATTTCCTTAGAGTCTTACAAACCTTCAAATGAGATAATACATGAAAAGTTCTTTGCAATGAGAAATTAGAATAACATTTCTTACAACTCTTACCTAGCATGCCCCCCCTTTATCAGTAAGCTGGTTTCTCTTCCTGTATCACACCATTCCTTTGAGCCATGAAGCCTACAGTCCTGGGAAGAAAGATATGGGATAGTCTTGTTTGAGAGGAAGCAGGAGTCTGGCTGCTTCCAGTCTAGAGGAATATGGGAGGAAAGCAACTGAGGTAGAGTAAGACAAGACTTATACTGTCCTCTGTGGGGAACCCTGAAAGGTCAAGGATAGTGCCCTCTTTCCCAGCTGTGCTCTGAAGAAGACCATACACATCTAGGCAAAAGGTCATCAATGGTGCAGCATTAACAGATGGAGACAATTAGACAAATGAACTTGAACCAACACTACTGAATGTGCCCCATGTTCTAAACATGGTTGCAGGGAATCTGGAAGTTTCTGCATTGCCACTGATAATGCCAAGGTGTTAAAAAGGTCAGGGGACTGGTGTGATTTGAACAGGAGACACAGAATGTTGGGAATAAAGAGATAACGAGCCAAGATCATGGACTACAGCTCTGGGTACCCTCGAGGTAACCCAAATGCTCAAAACTCACCTACAAAGGAGACCAGCCAGGGGCAAAGTCAACACATGGCTCCAAGGCCTTATTCCCATGGTCATGAGGACACACAAGTGTCCCCATGTGTATGGAGAAAAGTGGGCAAGGGAAGACTCTGACAGAGCATCTGTCCCTAAAAGAACTAATAACTTTAAAAGGACAGCTTAAGCTCCCAAATACTGAACTACTAACTGGTAAGCTTAGAAACCACCTTTTGCCTTCAGGCAACATAGAGAAGGACGAGGGTTTATTAAAAAGATCTTTTTTTTTTAAGATTTTATTTATTTATTTGACAGAGATCACAAGTAGACAGAGAAGCAGGCAGAGAGAGAGGGAAGCAGGCTCCCCGCTGAGCAGAGAACCCGATGCGGGACTCGATCCCAGGACCCTGAGATCATGACCTGAGCCGAAGGCAGCGGCTTAACCCACTGAGCCACCCAGGCGCCCTATTAAAAAGATCTTATTCATTAAAGAAAACAAAAAAGCTACATTCTTTTGGTTCACTGAGCAGTAGTTTTAAATGTTTCTACCTCTCTATATACATGTAAGGCTGTACTTAGGCATTATTCACACCCAGCATCAGAAGAGTGTACCTTGTTAATATACATGTTTAATAAAAATCTGTCAGATGTCTCAGTAAACCCCATCATTGATTCAGTAGTATTAGTGTTCCAGAGGGCAAGAAATGCCAACACGCCCTCTCTTCTCATTGAACCAGGAGCGTGTGATAGGAGAAGTTCTGGACTTGAGACTAGCAAATGTCCACATGAAATGAACTTACGCTTTATCTTAAGTATATCTGAACCCCTCCTTCAGGTTCTCAGTTCCAGAGGTATGCAAGATGGAAACTGTTAAGTTCCAAAGTGGACTGCGGAAGACAGATTGGCTTTTCAGCAACCGTCTTCCCTAGGGACTGTCTCCAACTTGAGGACGGAATGGCACACACATCAGAACAGTGGAAGCAGATCGTCAAGGGCTCATATGGACAAGAGAATTGCCCGGGATGAGATCCCTGTCAAGCTGGCATTTTGGACCCACCACTCATAAACACAGAGTCCAAAGAAATGAGTTAAAACGGCATATACAATTCTTCAAGGCGAGCACTGTGACCTTAAGAAGAGCATTCGGTAAAAAGATTTCTGTCTTCTCTCTCTGACTTTCCAACCACAACTGGAGAGGAAGAAGGAGGGCAGCGAGCTGTGTGAGAACAGACCACCCAGCCCAGGCCTCCTTCTCCCTAAGCCACCCCAGCCACAGGGTTAGCCCACCCAGGCAGGAAGGAAAAGATAGAAGTTATTAGGCATCAGATTGAAGGCTTTAAACAGCACCAACTCTTCAGAACTCAAATGAGACACTTCAAAAAACCAAGGGACTGAGATGTCATAGACCCAGCTGAGATGTCATTAAACACCCCCACTGCCCAGAATAGAGAATGTGGTTGAGGAGGTTGTTAGAAAAAATAAAACTGTTTCATAACTGGTCCCACGAAGGGTTTAGATCCCTCAATAAACTGGTTATATGAAGCTCATGATTCCTACACCTTATGGTTGCTTTGAAATTTAAATGAGATAATAATTACGAGACCAGGACTCAGGAGACACTTAATAATAAAGGCTACCGACATTCCTCTGCCCCTTTTCTAGCTGGCTTCTGCTAGATTTGTAACTTTATCTAACTCAAGGAGATAGTTATTTACATATAAATGTGTAGATATTGAGCTACTCACATAAAAGTCTTAACATACAAGTATATAGTGACATACATGGGCCCCTAAGGGGGACGGGGAGCCTGCTTCCTCCTCTCTCTGTGACTGGCTCTCTGCCTACTTGTGATCTCTATCTGTCAAATAAATAAATAAAATCTTAAAAATAAAAAAAATTAAAAAAATAAAAAGGCAATGGAAACTTGCCTTCGTCCTCTTTCCCAGCACACTGCACCTCTTTATCTTAATCCAGGGACAACAGTGGTCTACAGTTGCCTCAGGAAATGCAAAGGGAGAAAACATTCTAGAAAAAAAAAATTTTCAAGAGCCGAGTCATGAAATTGGTAATGAACACAGTCCCTTGGAGATGGATGAGACCCATCTGAAAGCAGATGGCTCCTGCTGGGGTTGGTGACAGAAGGCAAATTTTGGCAAATATGGAGGATCGTGGTTGGAGAGTTAAATCGTGATTCTCTACGTTAGTGCTCTGTCCCCTCCTTCTTTGTTAAAATTTTTGCCCTTCCTTCCTTCCTCCCTCCCTCCCTGCCTTCCTCCCTTCTCTCCTGCCATCTCTTTTTTTCTTTCTTCCTTAAACAGTAACATATACGTTTATCACGCGGAGAAGTCCAATACAGAAAGTAGATAAAGGCAATAACCCAAAATTCTGGTTGATGAAGGGACGAGGGTCCCAGAGCTCTCTCTGTGGAGAACCCCCACCCCAGAACACCTAAAAAGCCCCCTACAGAAGACACAGTTAAAAACAAACAAACAAAAAAACCAAAAAAACAAAAGCCAAAAAAAAAGCCACCCGTGCCAAACCATTGGAATTTTAAAAATAGTATTGTGGTTGAATAAAAACATCGGCAGCCCCAAACATGTACTCTGTGAGAAGGTGACAAATGCCACGGAGGAGACCATGGGTCCACACATGGAGGCTAGAACTGTGTCCTCAGGTTATGCTTCCGCGGATGGTGCTGGGTTGGAGTGGCCTCAGGGTGCTCTGTGGGAACTGGTGCACCCCACTTTTGTCATCACTTCTGTCATGTGCGAACTGGCCCACATCCCACAGCTTCTCTGACCACTGGGATGGCTGCATATTCAGGCTCCCAGCACAGGGCTGCAGCAGACACCCACCCCCACTCCCCCAATGCCCCCCACCCCCGTTTGTTGGTTGGTTAGCATCTGAAAGGACAGTGGCTAAATTCGCATTAAACAGTGAGGACAAAGAGGATAATTTCCCAGGTGTAGAAATCCTAACCCAAGCCACCGAACAGTGGCACAGTAGAAAAAAGGTGATCATTCATGTAATTTTGACTCAAGTCTTCTTGAACTTAACTGCCTATTACCCCATTAATTATCCCAATGGTTCTCAACCTTTCTCCCCTGCACACATGATGGATGGTATGTGGGACCCATTACCATGGGCAGACACTGTGTCATGCAGGATTCCCAGGCACTCGCTGGAACTCCATGCCTTTCTGTCAGGCTCGTGGAAGCATATTAGAATCCAAGTGAGAGCTGGATTTTTTTTTTAAATATAAAAATAACGTTCAGTCTACTGAAACATGTTTTAAAAAGTAAATGATTCATGTGTATGAACATCTAACAGCCGGTTACGATGAGACAATGGTAGTTTGCAACTGCGGGACAGAGAACTGGTGCTTTCTAAAACAGACAACTACCCTTTCCTTCCAGGATTTTAGAAGACCACCTGTATGGCCAACTTAGCCGGCACAAGGCATCCCCTTAACTGAAGGCACCGTCCTGTGTCTTGGAGAGATCCTCGATGCTTTAGTAATTACCCTTCCAGAAACACATCCGCAGGCAGTCGCTGGCATCTTTACCAGACCCCCGAAGCACCTGGATATAGAGACTGAAGATACTGTTTGTTCTGGAAAGGCTACATCTTGAGCAATGGAACAGGCTTGCGGAGACGAAGTTGTAAGAAAAGCATGCTTTCCAGCTGGCATCTGCTCTCGGCCCGTCTTTAATAAAAGTGTCCATTAAAATGCCAAATAACACCAAGGCAGAGAACGCAGATGTGGAGAGCAGAGGTTAATCAAGTTCAGTTCACACCTGTGGGTCAGCTCGCTCTAGGTTCTTCCCCTCCCCCGCCCCACCCTACCCCAACTCATGAGCAGGGGAAATCAGACCCCCAGGAGTTAAAGATCAAAAAGTCTTCCCAGTTCATTTTGTCAGGCCCCAGGAGCCCAGGCAGGAGCTGCCCTTGGTCTCACTTGGGAGGGTCCTGGCTTTGTGAGTTTGGGGTGAAAACAGCTGAGATCCTACTGCTGGGGCAGAAGGAAGTCCTCATAGCCCCGGGAGGTAGAAGCGGGCACTGTACAAACAGGGAGACTTTTTAGATGTGCAAACCCTTTCTTTTCAAGAGGTTCAAAGAACCGTCTCTGTCTGTACTCGTAAGAAAAAGAAAATGCCCTTGAAACAGAAACTGACTGCAGCTGTGTCTGCTTTTTTGACCAGTGACGTCATTTGTCCCCGGGGTAAATGCTCTTTTGCCTCAGCCTATCTGGGGGGACCCTAAAAAATGAAGACTCGTCGGCACAGCATGGACACATCAGTATGAGATCAAAAGTGTGGATGTACGTACATATACATAAGATATCTGAATTACTCCTTGATAAATGGGAGGGATTTTTAGTTTTCTTGGAAACTCTGAAAGGGAAGGTTTTAGGGATCTGACAAAAGATAAGAGGGAAGTGTTAAGAAACATCTAGAGTGGGGACTTGGTGGCTCAGTCCATGGAACATCTTCTTTCCGCACAGGTCATCTCAGTGTCCCGGGACTGAGTCCTCGGGTGGCTCCTGGCTCAGCGGGGAGTCTGCTTCTCCCTCTCACTCTTCCTCTGCGTTCTCCCTCTTTCTCTCAAGTCAATAAAAATCTTTTTTTTTTAAACAAGTCAATAAAAATCTTAAAAAAAAAAAAAAAGAAATATCTAGAGCACTGGTTCTCGAAGTTTGCTGAATGCTAGAATCTACTGGGGAGACTAACCATGCTTATGATCTCACCCCTGGGATCCTGATTTAATTTGGCCTGGGGCACGGGATCTTTAAAAGAGGTTTTAGGTGATTCTAATATATTACCAAGTAGGAGAACCACTAGTCCAGAGAGAATATAGCAGAAGCCTCTAGAAGGGACATAGTCAATAGAGCGTTCCCCTGTTAGGAAGCGGCCAATACATTTATAGAATATAATGTCCTGTGTTCAATGGGAAACTGTTTTCTCCTCTGTAATATAATCGGTCCTCACCGCCTACCCTCTGTCACACACCCTTTGTAACCCACGTGAGTGGGGCTCTGCCAGATTGAGGAAGAGAGGTAGGTACTCTTTGGGGAAAAGGGCGGAGTCCTGCAGACGTGGGACCTTGGGTGTAAGAGCTGGGAATGGAGCAGGGTGACTGGGAGCTCATAGGGCCAGCAACTCAGGAAGTAGATTTGAAAATAGGACGCACACCCCACCACGTGCCACACTTGACAGAGACTTGAGGGAAGGCACTCAGCAAGACATTTATATCCAAATGCTTAACATTTAAAGGATGCCAAGAGAAAGCCAGAGCCTGAGAATGTCCATGCAGCACACCCAGGTGGCTTGTCCAGGCTACCAGGGACAGGTGACTTTGGTGACAATGGTGCAGGAAAAATCAAACAGAAAGGATTCACACTGCTGGGAGCCCCTAGCCAAAGCAAGATGAGAGATGAGGTGTTGCAAGCCTCAAGTCTGGATTCTTCTCACTGGCTTCTAGAACCCCGTGACCCGGTGATCAGGCTTAGTCCCTGCCACAACGTTAAAACTGGGGCGCTAGGAAAACAAAGTGCCATGTCATAAACCAGACTTGGCCTTAGGAAGACTTAATCCTGGGGGATGTTTATGTTCTCAAGTCCATTGTTTATTAACGATCCCACGTGAATTCAAACTGTATGATCGTTACTGATTAGCCATGTTTCTTTTTCTTTTTGTTTTCTTTTAAAGGAAAGAGCCTCGCTTTGAGGTAAGCAAGCAGGGGTAGGGACCTAAGGACTATGAATGAACTTCAAGTGAAATAACTATTGGCGAAAGTCACAAACAGCCCTGTTCAGAGAAGATTTTATTAAAACCATGTTAAATTTATTTTTTTATGAGCCTTTAGACAAAACTGACCCTGGTTTCTCAACTCACTTTTTTTTTTTTTTTTTGAACTTATTTTTCCCTCCTTCCAGGCCTTTTTTTTTTTGAGCTCTGTTTTGCAAAATTCACAGAAACCAATTTTAAAACTTCAGAAAATCATGTGTTCTAAATTTTCTTCTTTGCCATCACTGAGAACTCCGTCTACTGAGAAGTATGAAATCAAGGAAGGCGTCTCTGACTCCACCAGATGTATTAAATGAGATAAATGTGGGCTCATCCAGCTCAGACATGGCCCAGAGCAGGTGCTCCATAAACGTTTACTTCATCCATTCACAAATAAACACCCCACATTAACAGAGCAATACTTTGTCCTCTTTCCAGCTCTCCTCTGGGTTTTTCTATTGATGTTCTCTGTATTTGCATTTAATTCTGTATTAAACACAATGCTTTTTTTTTTTTTAAAGATTTTATTCATTTATTTGACAGACAGAAATCACAAGTAGGCAGAGAGGCAGGCAGAGAGAGAGGAAGGGAAGCAGGCTCCCCGCTGAACAGAGAGCCAGACGCAGGGCTTGATCCCAGGACTCCGGGATCATGACCTGGGCCAAAGGCAGAGGCTTAACCCACTGAGCCACCCAGGCGCCCCAAACACAATGCTTTTGCCAGCTTTTTATTCCAGACGTAAAGGCTTTACCAATGTACTGCAACCATTGAAATCATGAAATAAGAAAGAATATTTTCTTCCCAACATCTCTGCCTTCTGGCACTGCTCTTACTTTCCTTCCCTTCCTGCTACCACGGGCCTGGGCATCCCATGTTAACAACGAAATGGCAGGTAGGGAGAAACTTGTTTTGTTTCCTTTACCAAATTGAGTCATACTATATAAATGCACCTTGTTTTTCTCTCTTAACAATATTCCTCCACGTTAATACATGCGACCTACTTCATTTTATTTAAAGATTTTATTTATTTGAAAGAGGGACAGAGAGAGAGCACTAGCAGGGGGAGAGGCGGAGGGGCTGAGCAAGGAGCCGGACTCGGGTCTCGATCCCAGAACCCTGGGATCATGACCTGAGTCGAGGGCAGACACTTAACTGAGTCACCCAGGCACCCCCTAACCACTTCACTTTAAGAAGGCCCATAAAATTCCATAGGTTGTAAACCATTCACTTAGTGGTAGGCATTCAGATTGTGTCCTGATTTTTTTTTTTTACTGTTTTTCTATTCATGATTTCTTTTTAAAGATTTATTTACTTATTTGAAAGAGAGCGAGAGAATGAGGAGGGGGCAGGGAGGCAGAGGGGGAGGGAGAGAGAGAATCCCAAGCAGACTCCCCACTAAGCTCGGAGTCCGACTCCCGGCTGGACCTCAAGACCCTGAGATCATGACCTGAGCCAAAACTAAGAGTTTGAGATTTAACCAACGAAGTCACCCAGGTGCCCCACTATTCATTGCGGGCTTTTTAAAAAAAAAGATATTTATTTATTTATGTGAGGGAGAGCACAAGCAGGGGCGAAGGGCAGAGGGAGAGAAAGAGGGAGAGAAGCAGACTCCCACCGAGCAGGGAACTCGATCCTCAGGATCCTGGGATCATGACCTGACGCAAAGACAGAGGCACAGATGGCTTAACCGACTGAGCCACAAAGGCGCCCCTGTTTTAGGGGTACAACTCAGTCTCTTGTTTGTTGTTATTATTATTATTATTTGTTTGTTTTATTGTTGTTATTATTACCTTACTATTATTGCTATTGTTATTATTGTTATTGTTTTTTGTTTTTGTCATTTTTAATTTTTGTTTATTATTATTATTGTTTGTTTTTGCCATTTAAATTTCCAAAACATATATTGTAAGTGCAGTTATATCAACCTGTTGAGAGATAAAAAGGAAAGAATTTTATTTTTCCAGTAACTACTCCCAGCTGTGCTCTGTCAGATCCCCCTTTCCACAGAATCCGCATCACAATTTGGTACCTTCTGTTTGACAAGACGGCCTCATTTGTGTTCGCAAGATTGGATTGCCTTTAAAACTTGAATTGCATCTTCCAGTCCAAGCTCTGCTTCTTCCCCTGTCTTACCCCTCTGCCCTCCCCCCTGCCCTCCCTGTGCCCCAGTAGTGGCCACATTTGGGTCTCTGGCCAACTGAGAGTGATCAATGTTTCCAATGGACACTGAGCTGAGCAAGAGGGGTAACTTAGCCCTTTTGATCTCAACTAGGTTTTAACCTTTGGGTGGGGGGGGAAGAAATAATTATGCATCCACTCCCCTCATATCATCCGGCTGAATATCCTTAAGTCCTAAGTCTCTTATTTCTGCAGACCAAATTTGCAGAGATGCATTCCTGGGCCAAAGGATGTGTATTTCTATTGTTGTTATTATTATTAGATTACTTTCCTAAAATGACAGACTGGTTCACTGTCCCCAAGACCGGGTTTCAGAACACCATTCCCTTGTGTCCCAGCGTTTGGTAGATGTTTATAATTTTCACTTTTATGCCAGTCATTTTGATAATGCATCAACACACCCTACGCTAAACAAACAAACAAAAATTCGTGTTTTCACCTCTGAACCTTTACAGGACTGAAAAAAACTTCGAAGTCACTGAATGAGTCATTGAACAAATATTTAGTGAGATCTATGTGTCTTGATTTACACAGTGAAGAAACTAAACAGCATGACTTTCATTATCAGCTCTCAAAGATTCTGATAATCATGACTTTCTTCATGCAACTGAGGACTGCTTCGCCAAGACCCTGCTCCTTGAGGGTGAGCAAATAAACACATTTATAAGAAACAGATGGCTGTGTGAAGATTTTTCATTGTAACAAATAGTGTGTCAAAATGATGACTTTTCTTCTCAAAGAACGGCGAAGAACTGGGATTTCCTTTGGTGTGTAAGGTAGGTGCCGCCAAGCATCAAGCAGACCTCTAATCTGACTGAGCAAATGATGAAGATAAGGACGGCGAATGGCCCAAATATTTAAAATACCAACAACATTAAGATGGTCTCCAGATCTGACTGCATCTGAAGTGAGACTTACTCCGGTTTCACTTCTCCCCGATTCTTCCATGAGAGCTGATTGGCTTTCTACTCTCAGATGTTCTTTGGATAGACAAGTCACGTTGGAAATATTCTGGGTTCAAAAAGAGGAATTAGGGTGTTTCTAAGGAGTCATACCAGTAGGCTTCCTGTATTGATAGGAGTGAGGACATATTTAAAGGAGTTTCTAAGGGAAAGCAATAAATGGAGGTCGGAGTTATTTATGTGCTGTTGCAGATGATTAAATTGTTGCCACTCACATAATTTAAGGACCATCTACCCCCCCTGACGCTAACTCCAGGGACACAGGCTGACCCCCTCATCTTCTTCCCAAGTACTGTGACCTGGATCTTAAGAGCAGAAAACCCTTCTTAGTGATGGTGGGAAAATCGGGCTTTCACCTCCATACAAAGTAGAAATTTGGAATTTCCTAATTACAGAGTACTGCTAAGGGAAACTTAACCAGAATACCTAGCTTTTAAATGCCAAGTAGGTACAGACTAAATGGACTACTTTTCCCACTCTTAAGCTAAGAAGGTAATTTTCCAGTGAGTTCTAAGAGGATCAGAAAGAATTGCTCAGCAGTGATACCCTTCCACCACGGTTTGTCCCAACATCTATTGCAAACAGGAATCAGCGTAACCAGTCTTCTACCTCACGCATAGGAGACAGTTTCTGATGTTGCCTAACAAAGCAGAAAACCCTTTCTACAAAGTAGAAAGAAGCTGACTTCACAAAATCAGACAAAATATAACCCACGATAAAGATATGCATTGTGGGTATCTGGATGCCAAATCACAGATGACCCGTGTAAGTAGAAAGCAAATGCCAAGAAATTAACAAAAAACACATTCTATGAGACTTTTTGTGCCTTTTAGACTCGACAGATGAATTGGACCCACAAAAAAGAACACAGTGAAGCACGTTACTCATGAAGGGTTATCACGTTTTTCATAGGTTGCATTACCTGTTCTAGAAATAAAGATTATAATTCATTCTCAAATACCTGTGGGACATTCATAAAAACTGACCATATCTGGTGCGCCTGGGTGGCTCAGTGGGTTAAAACCTCTGCCTTCGGGGCACCTGGGTGGCTCAGTGGGTTAAGCCGCTGCCTTCGGCTCAGGTCATGATCTCGGAGTCCTGGGATCGAGCCCCGCATCGGGCTCTCTGCTCTCTAGGGGATCCTGCTTCCTCCTCTCTCTCTGCCTGCCTCTCTGCCTGCTTGTGATCTCTCTGTCAAATAAATAAATAAAATCTTTAAAAAAAAAACAAACAAACCTCTGCCTTCGGCTCAGGTCGTGATCTCAGGGTCCTGGAATCGAGCCCTGCGTCGGGCTCTCTGCTCGGCAGGGAGTCTGCTTCCTCCTCTCTCTCTGCCTGCCTCTCTGCCTACTTGTGATCTCTGTCTGTCAAAAAACTGATCATACCTGAAGATATTAATAAAAGCTTAATGAATTCCAAAAAGTGAAAAGTAAGCAGATTAACGAAAGTACAACAGAAATAAAGATTCATAACAACATAAGGTTTAATTACATGTGCTCTCACCAATGAAAAATTAAAATCCAAATAATTCTGGAGTAAGAGAAAATTAAAAGAAAATACAACTATAGAACATAGGATGAAAATATTACTCATCAAAATTTACAGTCTGTGGTCAAAATGGTATTCAAGGCAAAATCAAAACACGAGGTGGTTTTATAGTTAAACAAGAAAAACTCAAAATGGAAAGATGTGGTACTCAAATAATAGAAAACAATTTTAAACCTAGCAGAGAAAGGAAATAATATACATAAAAGACGAATTTTGTAAACTGGAAGATGAAAAGCATAATAGGTTGAGAAGGGAAGGAAAACATCTTCTCTGCCCTTCAGGGTCCTCCAGCTGGACTAAAAAGTCAGTTTACATGAGACGGGTTCACAGGAGCAAAGAGAAAGGTGTATTATGGGCACGCGGAGGCCCAATAATGAAACTGAGACCTCAAGAAATGATCAAGATAGGCAGTTTTTATACCTTTTAGAAGAAGAGAAAGTAAATGTGTGAGGAATTGATTTAAAAAAAAAAAAACATATTTGGGAACTTGACAGACAGAGATCACAAGTAGGCAGAGAGGCAGGCAGAGGGAGAAGCAGGCTCCCCACTGAGCGGAGAGCCCGATGCGGGGCTTGATCCCAGACCCTGGGATCATGACCTGAGCCGAAGGCAGAGGCTTTAACCCACTGAGCCACCCAGGTGCCCCATATCTGGGAACTTGAATTAGTAAGGAATTCTAGTTTGGGCTGAGGTAGTACATCACTAAGAAGTGACAAGGTTTGTTTCTACAGCTTTCTTGGCCGTTAAGTTCCTGTCTCTGGTGAGAAGGGTGTCTTTTTGCTTCTTAGTAGATGGAGGGTGCCTTCCACAGAGGAAATCTATTTCCCACTTTAGGAGGACAGAGGAGGGTCTGAGTGCCATGGCATGGGCTATTTCCCAAGCAGCTTCAATTCAAAATAATCAATAGGCCATTGTGGCACATTTGGGGTCTGCCCATGACCCCTACATTTGATTAGCCTAAGTAAGATCCTCCAGAAACATGTAATGGAGAAAAATGAGAAACGACCTCTTCAGAAATAAATTAATTAAAATGTATATGAGGGCCACTTGGGTGGCTCAGTCAGTTAAGTGTCCTGCTCTGGGTTTCGGCTCAGGTCATGATCTCATGGGTTGTGAGATCGAGCCCCACATCAGGCTCTATACTCAGCACAAGTCTGCTTGGATTTCTTTCTCCCCTCTCCTTCTGCCCCTCCCCCTGCTCACTCGAGCTCTCTCTCTCTCAAATAAATAAATTCATCTTCTTAAAAATTTTATATAAGAGAGGCACCTGGGTGGCTCAGTGGGTTAAAGCCTCTGCCTTCGGCTCAGGTGATGATCCCAGGGTCCTGGGATCGAGCCCCGCATCGGGCTCTCTGCTCAGCAGGGAGCCTGCTTCCCCTTCTGTCTCTCTGCCTGCCTCTCTGCCTACTTGTGATCTCTGTCAAATAAATTTAAAAAAATTTTTATATAAGATACTATTTTTCCTATCTAATTTCTAAAAATTGTCTTTTTTTTCTTCCTTCTTTCTCTCTTCCTTCATGTCTTTTTTTTTTTTTCTCTCCTTCTTCCTTTTAACTAAACAAACATCTTGTTTTGCCAGGTGTTAATAAGCAGTACGATTCAGGATCTGACATAGTATTTATACATATAGTCTTAATTCTGGGGAGTGGCAGCAAATCATTTATGTGCTCACTCATTCTTTTGACAGTTATTGACTGGGTACATGCTGTGCGCCCAAACACTTCTCTAGATGCCGAGGATAAAAAAAATAAAAATCACACAAAACCCTCTCTTCGCAGACCTCACATGGCAGCGTAGGGGCATGAATAGCAAAGAAATGATCAAATCAATGTATAATCCAATGTCAGTGAGTGATCCCCCAATTTGTGAGCATTGCTTGTGAGCACAATTTGTGAGCATTGCTGGGATGCCAGAATACGGTGAGATTTTACATTTTTTATTATACCTGTCTGTAATATTTACACTGGATAGTAGGCATAGATTTTATCTGTACCAGATAAAAATAGCCAGGATTACTCAAAAGACCTGTATATGCACTTCAATTCCACTTTATAAAAATACTATAAAGGTATTAAGATTAATATTAAAATGGATTTTATTTTCCCCTTCTATTCTTTTCTGAATTATCTCATATATAAGGATGAGAACTTCCACAATCAGAAGAATGCTTTGAGGCATGATTTTTGCATTGAAAAGACGTCCACAAATATTTGTAGACAACATCCGGAGCTCCCTCGGTCTTTCCAGCTTTGAGCCAACTTCCCAACTTTTCCCATCAAACCACTCACTACGCAGGTCCCCTTCTTCACCTCATTGTATAGATTCTGAACCACTTTGGTTCTCCTGCCTTAAGTGCACTTTTTTTTATTTGTTGTTGTTTTTGGCAATGAGTTTCTTTTTCATTTTTAAAATTTTATTTATTTGTCAGAGAGAGAGAGAGAGCACAGGCAGGCAGAGTGGCAGGCAGAGGCAGAGGGAGAAGGCTCCCTGTCGAGCAAGGGGCCTGATGTGGGACTTGATCCCAAGACCCTGAGATCATGATCCGAGCCGAAGGCAGCCACTTAACAGACAGAGCCACCCAGGCGTTCCTTAACCGACTGAGCGTTCCTTAACCAACTGAGCCACCCAGGCGTCCCAGCAATGAGTCGCCAAACACATTTTCCAAAATCAAAAGAAATACCCCAGAGGAGTCCTAACGTGCACAAGGGACAACAGGAGACACCTCCTAAGATTCATGCAAACTTAAGTGTCATTTGCATCATTAGCCAGATGTCAGTGAGCAGGTAAGGGATTTCTGCTGAGTCCCACTCTGTCTGCCGTCATACCAAATAAGAGAGGGATCCCAGGATGTCAATGGCCTCCAGGTCCATCGTGCCAAATTGCCTTCTTC
This sequence comes from Enhydra lutris kenyoni, assembly GCF_002288905.1. NCBI lineage: Eukaryota > Metazoa > Chordata > Mammalia > Carnivora > Mustelidae > Enhydra > Enhydra lutris. Next base: position 6,843,183 of record NW_019154166.1, on the reverse strand, counting down.
CCGATGACATCAAATGAAAGTGGTAATTCTCAGCTAAAATGTGTAGGAACCAGCCCCCTTGTGCAGCCACTGACACAGAAACGATCTCAGAACCATGGCTCATCCACTCCTTTCTTCCACACCAAGGGAACTTGACCAATCTCTGCCATGAGCAGCAGAATCGGTCCATTGACAGAGACTGGGAAAATGTATTTAGCAAGTTGGTGGACCAACCACAGACGTTCTCTTTGATTCTAAAAGGCATCAAGCTGATCGTTTCCAATGAACCTCCCACTTTCAGATTTATGTCTGAGAGTGGCAGATTTCAAAGTCTCAGTCTCTGACTTTTGCGAACTGGGGTCCACAGAAAAACTGGAGGTATGAACACTTAAAAGCAGTGGGCTTTCAGCATCTCTCAAGGCTCCACAATTGGGTTTGAAAGACAAGAAGCAGCAGCGTGGGGGATAGGGAGGGAGAGAAAAGGGACTCTGATGAACTTAGCAGAATGCCAAAGAGAGAGAAATGAGGAGAAGGAGAAGTAGGAATGCGGGTAGGATGATGAATGGTCTCAGCGTCAAACGAAATAGATTTTGAAATAACTGTGAAAGGTATAAAATGTCCGAGCATAAAGAGCCTGCCACTGACAAAAGATGAGTAAATGGGGCACTTCAAAGAAAGAATTTCCCAGCTGTGGCTCACAGGAATCTTCAAAAGCTGTTCCATATGAGATAGCAGGAAAAAATCTTAGTAATAAATAGCAACAAATACCGGTGTGGAGGGATATCAGTGCAGCAGTGTGAAGAGAGCTCTTTGATCTCTACCATGAGGTAGAGGGAACGCGGGCTGCCCCTTAAGACGTTGATGTTTTCAATTCTCGCACCTTCGTTCAAGTTCAGACAATGGAATCTCAAGTGTGCTGTGTGTGTGTGTGTGTGTGTGTGTGTGTGTGTGTGTGTGTGTATTCCCAGGGGAATGAGCATAACATAATTCTTGCATAATCATGGGGCAAATACCTGGGAGTTCTGGGGAAAGAGAGTAGAGCACAGAGGACCCGATTTGGGAAGAAAGAACGATGTCTTGTGTGCTTAGGTGCTACCAGGGATGAAACAGATCTCCCAGATGTGAGCCCAGGTCAGAGTCCCTGAAACTGGAGATGACGTCTGGGTCTCGGGTCAGGTGAAACCTATCTGCTCTTAGCTCAGAGGAGGATCTATTCCCTCTTCAAGCCTCTGCATGTCTGGGCTGTGCTCTGTCATCCTTCACACAGCAGGACCTCCACCCCCTTTCCTGGAGTATCTGATCACCTGTTAGAGCAGGAAATCTCACCCCTGCTGGGGCTGGCTTTGTCTCCTCACTGTCAAGTTCAGCCCTTAACTTGGTGTTCTGTTCCAAACCAGACTGGCCAACCACCAAAGGACAGCCATTCCCTGTTTTTTCCTGGAAGGACTTCACGCCAGGCAGTCGCACGGCCCCCTGGGCTCAAAAGGGCTTGCCTGAGGTCTAGTCTCTGCAGTGGCTGTCTCACATTCTTCCTATGTTTATCTCTGAACTGCTATTTTGTAAGCAAAGTCTGAGGGGACCAGGGAGCATGTCCCAGAAAGTTAAGAGCTTCCTTCACACTGGGTCTCACCTCCCCGCCACCCCTCCAGCCTCCCAGCCTCCCCAGCATGGGTTCCTGTCCTGCCTCCTCCCTCAGCCCTCCACCCATGGATTATCTCCACCCAAGTCACAACCTGGCCATGTCAACAGAGGGAGGGTTGCCTTATACCAACACCTTGCATGGCGCTCCACAAAACGACTTAGCCAAAGGGGAGCAAGGGCAAAAATGAACTACTGGAACTTCATCAAGCTAAAAAGCTTTTTCCCAGAAAAGAAAACAGTCAACAAAACCAAAAGACAAGCAACAGAATGGGAGAAGCTATTTGCAAATAACATCTCAGATAAAGGGCTAGTATCCAAAAATCTATAAAGAACTTATCAAACTCAATACCCAAGGAATGAATCATCCAATCAAGAAATGGGCAGAGGATATGAACAGACATTTCTGCAAAGAAGACATCCAGATGGCCAACAGACACATGAAAAAGTGCTCCACATCACTCGGCATCAGGGAAATACGGGAGAGGATTTCTCGGAGGATGCAGAGAAAGGGGAACCCTCCTACACTGTTGGTGAGGATGTAAGCTGGTGCAGCCACTCTGGAAAACAGTATGCAGGTTCCTCAAAAAGTTGAAAATAGAGCTACCCTATGACCCGGCAATCACACTGCCGGGTATTTATCCCAAAGACACAAATGTAGTGGTCCAAAGGGGCACATGCACCTGAATGTTTATAGCAACAATGTCCACGATAGCCAAGCTATGGAAAGAGCCAAGATGTCTATTGGAAGATGAATGGATAAAGATAATTTGGTGTATATATACATGGAATACTACGCAGCCATCAAAAATGAAATCCTGCCATTTGCAATGACACAGACAGAACTAGAGGGTACTATGCTAAGTGAAATAAGTCAGTCAGAGAGAGACAATTATCATATGATCTTGCGGATATGTGGAATTTGAGAAACAAGGCAGAGGATCATAGGGGAAGGGAGGAAAAAAAATGAAACAAAATGGAACCAGAGAGGGAGACAAACTATAAGCAACTCTTAATCTCAGGAAAAAAACTGAGGGTTGCTGGAGTGGAAAGGGTGGGAGGGATGGGGTGGCTACTGGGGAGGGTATGTGCTATGGTGAGGGCTGTGAATTGTGCAAGACTGATGAATCACAGACCTGTACCCTTGAAACAAATAATATATTCTATGTTAATAAAAAAAATGAAAATGATTTAGCCAAACCTAAGGAAACCCTTCTACCATGTCATTACCAAATGCTCACCCAGCCTCTTCTTGGATACCTGCAAATAACAAGGGACACATTGGACGTAGCAGTCTGAACCCCTGGGGAACTGAAACTGAAAAGTTCTTTATATGAAAACGAAAATTGGTACCATGTGACTGCTACTCCCAGCCCCTAGTTCTGCCATCTAGAATAATGTAGTAAGACTGCACAGCTCGTCAACAGAACAGCTTCCAATAACTGAAAACTCACATCACGTTCTCCCTATTCTTCAAGTAGAACATTCTTATTCATTAAATAAATCACAGTGTCAAGGTCCCTTTCCACCCTGGTTCGATTCCTTTGGAATCACTCTTGAGAAGGTCCCCTGGAGTGATGCACAGCTTGTCATGTACCGTCTGACAAATCCTTGGTTCAATAAGAAGATTCCTACTCTATGTGGACTCTAGAATTTGCATCGTCACATCTAATAACAGCTTTCACGGTAATGGCCAACATCGAACTTGGAGTTAATTACAAGCCCAGGACCCACATAAATTCAAATGCCCCTCCCCCCCCATTTTTTTACTGAAACAACTGATTTTTTTTTTTTTTAATCTGTGCACTGGACTAGTCTTCTATTTCTTTCCTTTTTTTTTTTTTAAGATTTTATTTATTTATTTGACAGACAGAGATCACAAGTAGGCAGAGAGGCAGGCAGAGAGAGAGGAGGGAGAAGGCTCCCTGCTGAGCAGAGAGCCTGATGTGGGGCTCGATCCCAGGACCCTGGGATCATGACCTGAGCCGAAGGCAGAGGCTTTAACCCACTGAGCCACCCAGGCACCCCTAGTCTTCTATTTCTAGTAAACTTTATCTTTCATGATTTGACCGCACTCTCCGGTCAGATGAGAACTTTTCAGTCCTGATTTGAGTGCTGGTAGATGTCATCTCTAGCTCTGTGTCAACAGCCAGTTGTAAACATCTTTTCATGTAACTGTCGCTCATTTGTTACCCAGCAATGTATTGAATTGCTCATGGGGGGAGAACTGCATTAGGTGGGGAGAGTCAGCGATGAGCAAAGACAGCCTTCACGTGCATAGAGCCAACCATCTACAGAGTTGCAGACTGAACCAAATATCCCACGGGGGTGGGGGGGTCAGTGCTATGGTGACCAGAGGCCATGAGAACATGGGATTGGGGGAATTCATCTAATTAGAGAGGTCGCGGGAAGTCTTCCCAGAGACATGAAGTCTGGGTACAGAACTAGAGCCATGTTGTCCTAAAGAAACACAACGTGAGCCACAGACGTAATTCTAGATATTCTACCAGCCACGTGAAGACAGATAAAGAAGATATGGTATATATAAGCAATGGATTATTACTAAGCCATCAAAAAATGAAATCTTACCATTGGCAATGACTTGGATGGAAGTAGAGGGTATTATGCTAAATGAGGTAAGTCAATTAGAGAAAGACAATTATTATGATTTCACCCATATATGGAAGTTAAGAAACAAAACAGAGTATCATAGGGGAAGGGAGGGAAAAATAAAATCAGATGGAATCAGAGAGGGAGACAAACTATAAAAGACTCTTAACTACAGGAAACAAACTGAGGGTTGCTGGTGGGGACAGGGTGCAGGGATGGGGTAACTGGGTGATGGGCATGAAGGAGGGCACGTGACATCATGAGCACTGGGTATTACATGCAACAGATGGATCACTGACCTCTACCTCTGAGATAATACCCTATATGTTAATTAATTAAAATCAACTAAAAAATCATTGATGTTAGAATATCAAAATGAGACTGATATTCTATTGAAGAATGTAACATTCAAATGGAAGCTTCAAGCACCATAATAAAAATGAGCTTTAAAGTGAAAAATATGCATTTTTATGTATTTTATTTGTATATTTTATGTCTTTTATTTATATATATTTATTTCATGTATTATATACATTTCTATAAAAATACATTTATATATAAATGTGTCATTTCCCCCATAGACACACTTGGAGATATCCCCAACTGTCTGGTACCTGGCTGTGAGATGATTAGGACGGGGGTAGAGGCCTAGAATAGAGAATGAGCACCCAGTAATGAAGGTGGCTGAGGTCAAGGGCTCTGCGTGGTTGGTTTGCATTTGAAAGGCACACTCTTGGGCAAGTTGTTGACTCTCACCAGGAACTGACCAGCCCTGGGAGGGACAGATGCTCCTGAACAAAAAGACTGATGCTATCAAAGTATCAGAATACAGAAAATAGGAGCAGGGCTAATAGGGGCCTTTAGCATATACCCATGCGTACAGAGAGAGTATGAGGCCTAGTACACAAAATTGGGAAATCATATCACGTTTCTTCTCCATTAAATTAAATCTGACTTGGGACACCTGGGTGGCTCAGTAGGTGAAGTGTCTGCCTTTGGCTCAGGTCATGATCTCAGGGTCCTGGGATGGAGTCCCGCATCTGGCTCCCTGGACAGCGGGGAGTCTGCTTCTCCTTCTCCCTCCGTCCCTCCCCCAGCTTGTGATTGCGCGCGTGCTCTCTCTCTCTCTCAAATAAAAAAATTAAATCTTTAAAAAAATTAAATCTCACTTGGAAACCTGATTCTGGTGATTGGTAGCATTTTGTAAAGTGAAATTGATTTTAATAACGTGTATTTAATCCAATAGATGCCAAATATTGTTTCAATATATAATATACCATGTAATACCAACACGAAATATTCTTGAGATATTTTCCATCCCCCTTCCTCCCTTGGGTCCTAAACCTTTGAAACCCAGCGTATGTTTCACAGTTTGGATGCCCACTTTCCCACAGTCACTGGGGCTCGTGGTTACAGTTCCAGGCTGTGAAATTCAAGAGGTGAAAAGGGACTTATATTTTTATTCCTAAATTTCCACCAACTCTTGTCAGTCACTTCATTCTGGATATCACAGATGGCTTGTAGGACAGAACTGTCTTAGGTTCATCTGTAGGAAAATTAGAGGACAGAAGGGCAGAAGCACAGAGCCCGAGAATGACAGCTGAAAGCTCATATGGACTGGGCAGAGCTCTGTAAAGACACAGGTCTATTCGCTAAAGCAGACCCTCCCTGGCAGAGGGAACAACATGTGACATGATCTCTGGGGCAAAGACCGTGACCCACGTGAGGGACTGAACGAACCCAGTGTAGAGCAAGATGAGAAGGAGATCGGGGGGCTGGGGGGTGGGGGCTGATCAAGCAGGGCTTAGAGGACAGTGCCATTAATTTTATATTTATTTGCAAGTAAGGGTGAAAAGCAAGGAGTTTTATGCAAGCACATACATGGTAGTATTTTAAAAATCTCATGGTGTCGTCTATATTTCTGTATCAATTATTGGTAGAAGTACCGAGTTCTAGGACCAGGCAGGAGCCTGGCACTAATCATTGTTTAGACCAGTTGCAAATACCTGAAACGTAAGCTCCAAAAAGCCAATTATGTCCACTGTGCTCACTGCAGAGCAGCCAGACAGTTGGTCTTTGACATGTATTTGTTCTATCGATAATGAGTAATAATTGGCTATCAATCCCCAGTGGACTCCTTCCTGGAAGTCAGCTCAGCTATCTCCATACACAGCCAGTGGGTCCTTCCCTGGTGCTCCCCAAATCATAGGTTGCATTGTCCTGTCTCAGCCAGCATCCCTGACCCACCCCATTAAAGCTCCTATTTCCTTCTCAGGAGTAGGAGCTTCTGCCCCTTGCAAAAAACAAACTTAAAACCCTGAACCCCTCCCGGGTTATCAGGGCAAACTCCCCCCTCTCACTCCAAAGATCTCTGGTTTCAGGATTTGTGACACTTTGTTCTGTGACACCCAAACCACTAAGGACCCACTGAGACCAGGAACTCAGAACACAGAACAAGCTGGACCCCCTACAGTCTCCCACAGAGCCAAGAAGAAAACACACATCAGCATCTCACAGGTCCTGGGGTCATGCAGAGGCAGTAACGTACATCACATCTGACTTTCACACGTCACAGGGAATCTCGCCACACGCAGAGGTGATGAGGGTCTTGTGACGCATTTTCATGTTCGGTACCAAAAGAGGAGGTGTGTTTATGATTTTGCGTAAGAAAAGCTGGGGGAAGAACAAAGATATTGGGAAGCACGTGCAATTTATCTGGTCCTGAAGGACTAATTTTAAGCTCTGAAGATAAAGAGGTCCAGGACGGAAGCGGAGGTAAGTGTGTTTTGGGACCAAGTTTGAGTTTGGGTCCTAAGCTTCATGGTTCTTGAAGCCCATTCCGAGGATGAGACATCATGGAGGAAGAGTCCTAATTAATCCAGCCACAAACCTCAGAGCACTGGGGCCCAGGGAGTCAGGAGAGGAGGCTCTCACATACAGAGAAGCTGTGGTTGGCGGTGGTAAAGCGTAGGACCATGGCAGATTCTTCCAGATGGTACTAGGAGCAGAGCCTTGAAAGTGGCCAACTGTCCCCAGGGAGACTGAGGTTGATGGACATTCAACCCAAAAATAAGGCTGCCAAAGAAAAGATACCCACTTAAAATTTCAATCCAAAATAAGGAACAATATCGTGGTGTAAGACCCAAAATGAACATGACATGCCACCTTGACATTTAAAACTAGACGTCTCCAATGGCCCAAGTGCCAATTCCCCTCCCCATTATGCTCCCGCTGATAACACTCCCTAGACAACCCTCCTTAGCATGGGCACTTCCGTGTCTGTCCAACTCGTGGGATTATTCAAACGAGCCAATCACATCCTCCTGTGGGAGCCAAGGGTCACTCCAACCTGCCTCCACAGCCCCAGTTCTGTTCCTGAGTTCAAGCCCCACGTGGCCCTGTGTGGCGTGCAGCGTCCTACCCTTGGCTAATGATTATTCACAGCCCATACACTGCTGCCAACCTCAACTGTTCAAGGTCAAGTGTCATAGGTCTGGTTATTGGTGGGACTCCCGAGGACTCCCTAACCCTGGGCTACCCCTAGGATAATCCTAGTATGGGAATTCCACTCTCACCAACTGCATGGAGAGGAGGTGATCAAAAGAGAAATCCCATTTGGGATGCATCTATCCTAAAAAAAAAAAATGTTCATTGTTTATTGGAAGTTCGTATTTACCTGGGCATCTTGTAATTTTTTTTTCCCTAAATCTGCCAATGTTACCTGGAAAGTGCCAGAAATAATTGACATTAGACTTCAGAGGGATTGCAGTCCCGATAGCCTACCAGCTGGGGGCCTAGCCTTGAAGCCTTGAAGGGTTTGGGGGTTTTAATGTCGCTCAGACTTCATTTGCACCCAGTCTTGTGACTTCTGGGAAATTCAGGTTATACCTGCGTTATGGTCTTAATTCTTCCCATGCACCCTGAGGGATAGGATGTTCCTACCTCTTACTGAGAAGAGGAAATGTAGCTCACACTCACTTATTCAGGGCCTCCCAGTTGGCATCAGAACTCCAGGTTTTTTACCCAAAATGCCCTTTGTCTTAAGGACAACCTACACTGTGATGAAGAGCACTCGAACATGGCGGAGGATCTTCACATGTGATCTCGGACCCCGGTCGCCTTGCGCAAACTGCGCTGTGAACAGGACTCCGTGATCGCTGACCTCCCACGCGCCCCCTCCTTTCCATTCTGTCACTGTGCACCGTTTTCAGGACTGTTCCTACAACCGGCTGTTCTGAAAACACCTACCTGGTTAATTTTCCTAACGCTCATCTCTGAGTTTTGTCCTTTCCCATCTCAAAACAGGAATTCACCCATAAAAGTAAAAAAAAAAAAAAAAAAAAAATTACTTGAGAGCAAGAGAACACAAACAGTGGGGGGAGGGGCAAACAAGAGGGAGAAGCAGACTCCCCGCTGAGCAGGGAGCCCGATGGGGGGCTCCAACCCAGGAGCCCGGGATTGTGACCTGAGCGGAAGGCAGATGCTTAACCGACTGAGCCATCCAGGCATCCCAAAAGTAACATTGTTTTCAACTGACCTTGAAGATTTGATATTATTGGGACCCAACATTTTATAAATCCCCCCAATTCCCTTAAAGTAAATATAAGTTCCAACTGTTTACTCCAGGCTGTGCACACCTTGAGTTCCTATTTCTTGATTCTTCTGCTAGTTCTTTTCTCACACGGCTTTCACACTCTGCTCTACACCAACATTGCCCATGACGTCAGACCTCACCAAGGCTCACCTTGAGCACCTCCATGGTGGATTGAAAACTCTCTCTAGCATGAGTTCCCAGAGCACTCTGCTCCTCTTACCGTTGATACCAATGCACAGTTCATGCAACATCTCCATACACACCTCTCCCTCCCTGTCAGATGAAGAGCTCCTTGAGGCCAAGACCCATGTCTGGTATCTCTTGAAAAATCCCAACACATTAAGTTAGACTTGGTTTTAGTTTTATTTATATTTAAAAAATCACTGGGGCACCTGGGTGGCTCAGTCAGTAAAGCGTCTGCCTTCCACGCAGGTCATGATCTCAGGGTCCTGGGATGGAGTTCCGCATCAGGCTCTCCACTCAGTGGGGAGTCTGCTTCTCCCTCTGTGTGCTCTCTCTTTCTCTCTCTCTCTTCCTCTCGCTCTCTCTCAAGTCAATAGTTTTAAAAAACTTTTAAATAAATCAAAAATAAATAAATAATCAGTGACCTTTTATGAATAAGGTCCTTGAGGCCCTTTCTCCTCATCCATAAAATGGGCTTGACCTGTGTTCCTCCAAAGCTCAGTTCTGGCGGAATGCCACCATTTTTTTTTCTTTTTGGTTTTTTATTGTTTTTCTGCTTTGATATCCATAATATAACTTTTTTTTTATTTGAAAACATTTTTTCTTCTTTTTTTAAGGTGTTTTTGTATTTATTTTTGAGAGAGAGAGCACAGCAGGAAGAGGAAGAGGAGGAGGAAGACAGAATCTCAAGCAGACTCCCAACTGATCGTGTGTGGGGCTCAATCTCATGACCCTGAGATCTTGACTTGAGCCAAAACCAAGTCTGATGCTCAACTGACTATGACACCCAGGCACCCCTGAAACCATCTTCTCTAAAAATGTTCACTAGTTTCTTGTTAAAAAAAAAAAAAAGAAGAAGAAGAAGAAGAAAGAACACCAACTTCCTAGACCATTTATAGAACTCTATAAATGTCATAATAGCCAAAAATAATAACAATCATAAAAGTTGAAAATAAGAAGAGTTGAAAATAATTTACAATTTGAAATTCCTAAAAATGTGTTACCAAAGAATTCCACGACTGAAGGTCTTCCAAGAGGGTCCAGCAGGCAAGGCCCCAGCCTCCTCTTTAACCCCACGTTCCTCTGCTCCACTGGTAGATTTCCTGTTAACCTTCCTTTAGAAGAACAAAATAAAACAAGAAATTCCTGTTCCGCTCAGAAACTGTCTCCAGAACACCGAATGAAAGACCTCCAAGAGTCTCTTCCTCTGGTGTCCCTGGAGGAAGTCCAGATTTCCAAGTGCTCCTGAAGGAGGCCCTGCGTGCTTCCACTTCCTTTCAGTGCTAGAATGTTCTCCAGTCCTCCTCCTTTAAAGCCCCAAACCATTTTTTGTTGCATGCTTGTCTGCCTGCCTGTTTGTTTTCAGGCTGTCTCCTTCTGTGCTAAGAGGCACACCCCCTTCTTGCAGGGCTGGGGGAAACACTCGACACCTCTTCAAGCCACTATCATTGAAATGTTTGCTCAGCACTCAACTTAGAGAGAGGCTGGGCACTGCTTGGCAGACGGGCTGGAAGGATCTATCTGCAGAGTGTCTCCTGTTTCTTGGTAGATTCAGTCCTGACCCGCAAATTTGCAGACTCTCAGGCAGGTCCGTCCTCACCCCTGCAATTTTTCAAGTCCTCCTTCTATCCACGTAGGGCATAGCATTTATAACCTCGTGACTTGATATCCTGTCACGTGCAATGCTGCAAAGAGGGCCTGATCTCTTGGAAGATTGCTGCCATGAACTTGAAAGGGTCAGAAAAGTACAGCTTCCTTCCATCTCCTGATATTTACAGAGTTTAAGAATCAGCAGCCATTGGTAGGGAATGCTTGGAACTTTCTTTTTCAGGCATTAGCCAAGTCTCGTGTCAAGATGGTGTTTCCCTGTACCCATCCCTTCTCCCTACTCCCAACTTCCAACTTGTATACACTGTGTGTTCTTTGGGGACGCGTGCTGTGCCGGTGTGGAAAGAGCATGGGGGCCGTACTCACACAGTTCTGTTCCCTAGTCTCTCAGCCCGGACTCAATTCCTGCCACGACCCATGACTTGCTACATATCCCTGAGGAGACACGGAGAGAGCCCTAAACCGAAAACAAGCAAACATGTTCCTAAGCTCCGTTCATTTTGTACTCACCGCAGACACTCTGTCACCTGGATTTCTTCCAGAAACTTCTGTCACCCTTCATTATCTCTGCTTGTCCAACAGGAGCAGGCTGAGTGCTCCTGAGGAAGGCTCAAAGCTTTGCATTTGTAGTGAGATAACGAAATGCCAACCAGCAGATTTCTTCGAAATGAGGAGGGATTTGCTCTCTGCTGGCCCGAGAGACCTCTGCCACTATCTCCCCTCTGGAATGGTTGATGAATTGTTCATAGCTGAGATCTCATGTCTCATCTTCCTCCTTCTTAAGTTTCAGGTGGGCCTGGCATCTTCCCCTAGGTTTTTAGCAACAGCAAATAAAACTCTAAAATGGTGTTTGGCTCAGGAGAGAGAAGCCAGTTGGCCCAACCTCAACCTTCTGAGATGAGTGGCAATCCTGGGGGTAATAGTACTTAATTCCGGGCATATTAAGTATCATCAGGAAATCGGGGGCTCCTCTCCTCTCCAGTGGAAGACTGGGACAGTCACTGTCTTTGTGCTCAGAAAATTCCCAACCCTTCTACCCAAGCTCGGTTTACAGCATGTTTACATTTTGTATATTTGCTCCATTCCCAGTGAAACTAGCCAGCTTTATTACCAACCTTCCATTTTTAGCTGAAATGTGACTCTGCTGAGCTTTATGGCCTCGTGACTTGATATCCTGTCACAAGCAATGCTGCAAAGAGGGCCTGGTCTCTTGGAAGATTGCTGCCATGAACTTGAAAAAAAAAAAAATGCAGCTTCATCTCCATCTCCAACGGCACCTGTGTGGTCCTCTTCTAAAAGCGTATTTTAAAAGTTCTTTTGTTTCAAGAGTTCATGTTGTGCATATTGGTAGAGAACCAAATGGGAAATTTCTGAAGCAAATGGGCCTTTTGTTTACAGGAGGAGAGGGTCAGAGTCAATTAACAAATCTCCAGCTCGTGAATGAATCAGGCAAAGGGTTGCAATGGAAAGCAAGGTGGGGGACGGGATTATGGAGCTCAGTCATATGCTACAATTATACGCCCATGCAACGTGAGCTGGGGCGGGGGGAGGGCTCACTAAAGAATGAACTTGAATTATACGTCATGGAAGACTTGAACTGGCCTGAATTTTTTCCTCTCCTGAATTTTATTATCAAGTCCTTCCATTGTCTAGCACATCACGTTTATTTGTTTTGGGTATGAATCTTAAATCTACCACTTAGGCTGGTGGTGGCAATGGATTTCTGGAGGATTTCCAGACAGGACTGGCCCACTTTTCCATTACAAAATTGCTACCTCAATATGCCCAGACTCTCTCGGATTCAACAACTAATTCTTGATATTCCCGTGAGCCAGGTGCCAGCCAGTCGGGTGCCTGGTAGACAGGATCTAAAAGCCATTCATCATCTCCAAGGTCATGCGTGTGAAGTCCCTTCCATCTCCGGGAGTCTGTCATCTAAAACGATGTCCAAAATATTTGGTTTCAGCTTTGATGAAATTCACTCACCCCACCATTTTACACACTTGGGGGAGGCCAACCCATAATACTATTTGGAAGAACAAATTCCCCTCTTCTATCTCTCTAAGGTTCTAGCGATCCCGGGGCTTAGGTTTTAAGACATTGCCATTTTACCAAGTGGACTTCTAACGATTGCAAGTAAACTTGAATGCTCTCAAATGACGAAGAGTACATACATAGGTACTCCTGGAAAGGAGGGGTCCAGAGGGAGGCTTGGCTTCAGACGTGGCTTGATCAGTATGTCTCTATATCACCTTTGTCTTCGGGCAAACCTACTTCAGTTGTGTAGGAATGATGGAAAACGCCAGCAGCAACTCAAGATACACGTCATAGTTGTAATTCCGAGAGAGGACAACAGCCTGAGCTTTGGAACCAGCTCTCTGGCTGGCGGGGAAATGACTAGCCCCAGCCAGTGCCTGGTGCTTGGAACATCAATACATCAGTGAACCAGTCACCATGGCCAGAGGGTGGGCCGTCCACCCAGGGGGCAACCGCTCCTACAAAATGAGAGAGGAGGAGGGTGGGAGGTAGGACACATTTTCTACACGTTTGTTATTAAAGAACACAAGGCTTTTCATTTATTTTTCTTTTTAAGATTTTATTTTTTTGACACAGAGAGAGAACACAAGCAGGGGGAGTGGCAGGCAGAGGCAGAGGGAGAAGCAGACTCCCCGCTGAGCAGGGAGCTGGATGTAGGACTTGATCCCAGGACCCTGAGATCATGACCTGAGCCAAAGGTAGACGCTCAACCGAATGAGCCACCCAGGCATCCCACACAAGGCTTTTTAAGTACATATATTATAATATCCTAGTTGGGAAATTCAGATGTAATTTAGCTCAAAGCTTTCATGGTCTGAAGGAAGAAACCAAGTGTCAGGGAGATCAGCTGACTCATTCAGGGTCCCCCAGACCATAGAGGGCAGAACCACTGCTCAGATGCTGGGTTCCCAGTTCCTATTTCCGGGCACCACCCCACCCCAGCTCCACCTGGCCCTGCTGCTCCCATGGCTGGGGAATCCCAGGTGGGGAGCTGTGAAGGGCACAGCCTCCCTGGACCACCTGCGCACACCCCCCCGAAATTGGTGTTCTGCTCCGAAAGAAAAAGGGGTCAAGGAACACCCTGAAGCAATATGTGTGTGTGTGTGTGTGTGTGTGTATGCATATATATGTATATATATAATAAGTAATATAAATATATATTAATATAATAAATTATATTTAAATATATATATATGCCATATTTAGTTGAGAATTTTTTTTTTAAAGATTTATTTGGAGAGACAGAGAGAGTACAAGCAGGACGGGCAGAGAGAGAGGGAGAGAGAACCTCAAGCCCGCCCCACACTGAGCAGGGAACCCAACGTAGGGCTCAATCCCAGGACACCCAAGTCACACCCTGAGCCAAAACCAAGAGTCTGACACTTAACCAATGGCGTCACACCTTAAACCGGGAATGAATATTACATTTTCCTGAATACCTTGTCTGGCATTATGTCTGCCTGGGGAGCTAAGAATCTCCATTTCAACTCTCGTCCTTTGCTCCGGTCTCACTGCCAACCAGACATCAACCAGCCCGAGCTCAGAGGCAAGATGAGGCCCAACTGGGATGGAGATGTGAATCGGGAGGGTCAAGTACTCGGGACGACAGGTGGACCGAGAAGTGAAAAATGCTTTGAGAAAGTAGATTTCTGATCGATTTCGAAGTATTCTGTGATGCTATCAGATCTCAGTGGGTGGGGACTGGCTGGCTTTAACGCTCTTCCATTAAATTAGGTGTTCGTTTGAAAAGCGGTTCCCTTCAGAGTGAACTGGGGTTCTTTGGAAAAACACAAAATTCTGGGCCAAAGCCCTAGGGCTGCCAGGTCAAAATCTCAAGGGGCAGAGTGTGAGAATATACATTTTCACGGAGGTTCCCACTTGATACCAAGAAGAGGATGAATAAACCATCATTTATTTTTACGTGCTATTTTGCATACTGGCCACCTTTAAACCTGGTTCAAAAACAGTTACTTATGGGATAAAGACGTGTTCTTAATCCATTTTAATTAACAGTCACTGTATTCTTATATGAACTCCTGCCTGCCCCAAGGTTTGGGAGGTAAAGTCTCAGAAGAAGAGCACAGACACAGGTCTCAACGTCCAGCCTTTTGAAACAGGAGTTAATATGTAATAAGTGTTAATATGTTGTTTTACCTCCAAAAATAAGCACAGAGTTGAGGCTGAGATTTCATGAGATCGCATCTTTATAAGGTCAAGTCAAGGAAGGATTTTGGCTGAGATAAGATAATTCTGGGGGATACCCTGGAAAATATAAACATCTCAGATATGCTTGGTCCGCTGACTTTCATCTCCTATGTAGGAAGACCCATCTCTACTCATCTCTGAGATCTTGCCTTGGTTCAGAAAGCTCTGGAACATTCCCT
This sequence comes from Enhydra lutris kenyoni, assembly GCF_002288905.1. Lineage (NCBI taxonomy): Eukaryota > Metazoa > Chordata > Mammalia > Carnivora > Mustelidae > Enhydra > Enhydra lutris. Next base: position 6,828,150 of record NW_019154166.1, on the reverse strand, counting down.
GTCATAGGAATATTGGAGAATAAGGCACCACTCTTTTTCTCATGTGTCAACAGCTCTTCCATGGAAGAGAAGTCACTCAACTGACCAGTGAAAGAGAACATTTCTCTAATGAACTACATGGATGAATCTGGCCCTTGCTTGAAAGCACATGTCTTTCCATTTCTCCCTCCTGTCCCCTTTGCGTGTCTTCTGTTTGCAATAAGGCACAGGGCAAGTTTTGAACATCAACTAGGGATTTTAGTCCTGGAGAGTAGACATTTTCCCATTGTGCCCTGTTTCCCCATGGAAAGTATCCATAGAACTAACTTTACTAATTAACTTACTCATGGGCTTATCTCAAGATCTAGATTAGGGATAGACTAGGGGAAGAAATTAGGAATTCCTATCTTGGCCTCAGGTCCAAAAAACATTCTGCAATCCAGTTCTACCAATGGGACAAAAATAAATCATGCAATCATCAATGTGGGGCAATTTAATTTGTTTTTCTTTTTAACTTATATTTTGAAATTTTCAAACATACGCAAAAGTAGACGGGATTGTATAATGGGCTAGGTCATCGACTTCTGAGATAATCTCCAGTATTTCCTTCTGGCTGCTTGCTTTTGGTTTAGTTTGCTTTAGCCTTTCTAGTTTCTTCTGGTAGAAGCTCATTACCAATCTGACACCATGCTTCTTTCCTAATATAGCTCTTTAAAGTTCTAAATTTTCCTCCAAGCTACATTCCCTAAATTTTGAAATATTGTGCTTCTATTCCCAGCCAGTCCAAAACATATCTTAAGATTTTATTTCTAAGTAATCTCTATACCCAAGAAGGGGCTCGAACTCACAACCCCAAGATTGAGTCACAAGCTCCACCCACTGAGCCAGCCAGGCATCCCTCAAAATATGTCCTGATTTCCATTGTGATTTCTTCTTTATTTAAATGTTTGGAAATTTCCCAGTTTTCATTTTATCATTACTTTCCATTGCGGTTTGTTTAATTTATTGTGGTCAGAGAACATGCTTTTTACTATTTAAATCCTTTTACACTGTATTGATGATTTTATGACCCACCATATGATCTATCCTAGAGCGTGTTCCATTTGTACTTGAGAAGAAAGCGTATCCCACTGCCATTGGGTAGAACTTTCTGTAGATGTCTGTAGGTCAAGGTCATTGACAGTGTTGCTGACTTTCTGTTTCTCTCTGCCATTGAGAGTGGGATGGCACATCCATTACTGTTTCTTGCTCCCCTCAGTTCTGTCCATTTTTGCTTCAGGCAATTGAGGACTCCGTTTTAGGTGTCCAAGCACTTAAAATTGTTATAGCTTTCTGATCAATTATTTTATCCATATGATTTGTCCCTGATCATTTCTATTCATATGTCCAGTGTTTCTCTATTTTGTCTATTAATTTCCAATCCCTTACTCTGAGTATTTTCATGCCATATCTTTTCCCCACCATTGTACTTCCAACTTATTTGAATTTCGAGTGTGTCTCATGTTGAAAGCATGTGTTTGGATCCTGGGTGTTTTTCTGACCGAGTATGAAAATCTGTGTCTTTTGACCAGATTGTGTAATTCACATTTTAATAAAATTATTGATATGGTTAGTTGTATATCAACTATTTTGTTCTTTTGATTGTTTTATGTCTCTTTAGGTATTTTCTTTCTCTCCTCCTTTGTATTCTTTTTTGGTTCAACAGCTTTTTTTAGTGTGTCATTTTATTCTTTTGTTCTTTTATAACTACATAAAATTTTAGTTATTTTCTTAGTAGTTCCTTCAGGAATTACATATATACCCTAGTTTGTCACAGTCGAATTTGGAGTAATATAATTCAGGTAAAATATAGAAATCCACACTGATATAGCTCCATTTCTTTCCCCCTCTTTTCTACTATAATTATCATATATACCGCATCTATGTATGCTATAAACCCAAAGCTACAATATGATAGTTACTGTTTTCTGCAATTTTACATAAATCTTTAAAGAAGTTAAAAGGAGAAAAAGAGTACAATGTGTATGTATACAATCTTTTATGTTAACCTAGTCGTTGGGTCCTCTTCATTTCTTCATATGGATTTGAATTACCATTTGTGACTCTTTTCTTTAGCTGGAAAGACTCCCTTCAGTATTGTATCTAAAGCAGGCCTGTTAGCAACAAATTCTTTTACTAATTTTTTGTCAAGAAATGGTGCCTCTCTATCTTAAAAATACATAGGAGGAAAGAAAACCAATCTGCATCATGGTTAATGTTTAGTTAGGAAGAAAATTAACTTCATCTATGAATTGGTTTAATTTAGAACTGTATGTATACAAAACACTTTCAATACAGTAATCGGTGATAGGGCATAAGATACAAGATTGGTGGTTTCAAGAAGTATTTTTCAAGAGGGATGTTTTGTGGGGCCCTTGGGGGCACTGTCAGTTGAGCAACCAACTCTTGATTTCGGCTCAGGTCATGCTCTCAGGGTCACGAGACTGAGCCCTGTCTTGGTCTCTGTGCTCAGCAGAGTTGGCTTGAGATTCTCTCTCTCTCCCTCTCCCATTGCTGCTCCTCAGCTCCTGCACGTGCTCTAAGTAAATAAATAATAAGTAAGAAAATAAATCTTTTAAAAAGAGGTATTTTGTGTCAAATTGCAAAGCTGATTTAGTTATTTGACCAAACCATGTGATTTTCAGAACCTGCAAAACAAGCCTCACCCGGAAGCAGCTTAATTGAATTTCAACAAAGTGCCTCCGACACATTCTGCATTGGAAAACCTACATGTCATACAACACTAGGATTTCACAGTGTCTTTGTTATAGAATTGACAGAGCCAGCGTTTAGCTCTGTTTGCTAATCCTCAATGAGGATTCAGATCCTCAATGAGGAAAGAACGAGAAAAGAACACTAATAACAATCAAAGTAAATAAAATGCAGAAATCCTATTGGAAAAATCGGAAAGAAAGCTAAGAAAAACCAAACTAAAGTCATTAATAAAAATTACAATATTACACTGATGGTCTTATGTATTTGAAAAGGTGTGTGTGTGTGTGTGTGTGTTATAAATTCAGGATAACTCATGTGAACTATGTACTCCACTTTATGAGAATTAACATGTATTACACATGCTGGATGGATTAATGGTTTATAAAAAAAATCTGTTAGTTTTACTTCCTAAAGTTCATTTTTCCTTGTGCTGTCATATAATAGTTCATCTTCGGTAAGTATCTGTAATTTGGGACAAAGGTCTCCAGGGGCTTGCTCATAATTTATAACAGTAATGGGAATGGCATGCTTCGTAGTGATAGCCATGGGACCCCTGGCATATTTGGAGGGAAGGAGAAGTTATATCACCCATGAAAAGGCTAATGAGATAGGCAGATTTCAGAAGAAAATGATCTTTTTGTCCTGGCCTTAGACCTCATTCTACCAGGGAGACTCGTGTCTGAATGTAATGATTCTAGCTCTTTCCAAGTATGAGATTATATGACATACGGGGTGAACTACTCAGAAGTCAGAGCTTTCGCCAATAAACGCCAACTTAATTGGATGCCTTAATTATGTCACTTTCACCCTCCAGGACATACCCCCAGGGACAGGCTTTCAACTCAAAACTTCAGGCTCTGGTACCCAACTTCCAATAGAGATCGCTATTGTCTCCAGCAACCTAGTCCAGATTTGCATACCTGGCAAGTAGAAATAAAGTCCTGAGGCTCAGGAAGGGTTGCAGGGAAAGAGACGGAGATCTGGGAGTTAAAACATGTTGAAACCAGGTTGGCCTGTTTTACAAGGCAACCCTGACCCCCTTCCTCCTCTTTACTCAGCAGCTGGGAGTCGGCCATCTTGAAGCAGATGGAACGGAAGGATGCTATTGGTCGCCTGTCAGCCAGCAGTTACCCCCCCCCCCCCCCCCCCCCCCCCACGCTTTGAATCCAGATGTTGAAGCAGTTCTGCCCTGTTTCGAAATGACCAGACAATCTCACAGTTGCAAGTGTTTCTGCAAGTGTTGCAAGACCCCAGGATCTTAAAATCATTCTCCAAGCTAGCAATGTACTAGCCAGGGAGACAGAACTAATCAGAGTACAGGGGCATTTGGGATACATTAGAAATTCAATATCAGCTTTGGAAAGTTGTTAATAATTAGCCCCAGCTTTTGTCTCTATTCCCACAGCTAGTGACATGAAAGTGATTAGGTCTCTGAAAAACAGATTATTCTTAGTAGATGTATGAAGTAATGAGGATTTTAATCAACAGTTTATTGATTCCAGCACGACAGTTTTGAGAACAAAAAAGTTCTGGGTGCTGGTGAATCAGCTTTTTTTGGTCAGTTGCTTTCTACTTAAAAAAACTGAAGTAATAAATATTTTAGAGGAAACCTCCCCACCCCCCCGCTTTGGTAGTAACTGCAAGACAAGGAAAACAAGTTACCATAGGACTCAAAATGATATTCTAATAGAAAAAAGGCTGGACCTCTCCTTTTCCCCTCTTTTAAGACTGACATTTTAGATAAAAGAAGTTAATCACGTGTCCCTTTTAGAATCAGTACTCCATAAATATTTCTAGAGATTTCCAATTTGAAATAATATCACTCAGGCAGCCCACCAAAATCCACCAAAAATTCAGAAATATAAACATTTGCAATCATACTACAAATGAGAGGTACCATCATGCCGAAAACCTGTAGGCAAAATAAGGTCTGAACCTTGAAGGATTATCCCCTAAGTATGAAGCTAATAGGACTGGATTGAGACAGACGATTCTGGTGTTTTGCCCATGAAACACGGACTTCTGGGGGTGCCTGGGTGGCTCAGTAGGTTAAAGCCTCTGCCTTCGACTAAGGTCATGATCCCAGGGTCCTGGAATCGAGCCCCGCATCAGGCTCTCTGCTCAAGCGGTGAGCCTGCTTCCCCCTCTCTCTGCCTGCCTCTCTGCCTGCTTGTGATCTCTGTCTGTCAAATAAATAAATAAAATCTTAAAAAAAAAAAAGAAAGAAAGAAAGAAAGAAAAGAAACATGGACTTCTGGCACACAGGCTGGGAACCAGCGCTAGGAGGCAGCCCCCTATCAGAAAGGTGTTAATTTCTGAGGCATTCCCATTCCTGATCTCCATGTTTATCTCGTCTGGCTGGCTGCGTCCATTCTGGGTTGGCAATTCACAACAACTAGATGGGCACACAAGGGAAGTGTTGTACGGTGTTACCTCAACCGAGGACTGAAGTGATCCTACCACCAGCAACAGAGATTCCAAAGAGAGAACATAGAGAAGATGGAGGAGAAGAAAGGACCCAGGTAGACTTTTCCAGGGCTAAAAAGTCACAAAAGACATACATGTACGGACTAAAAAGAGCCACAGATTGTCGTGTACGCTGACATGTAGACCCCTCAACATGTTTTTGAGAGGAAGAGAGACCAGGAAGTTTTGTTTGTCATTGCAGTTCTCGCCTGGGGTTGGAATTATGAGGAACTTTCCATTTTCCATTAGCTGTATTTCTATAGTATTCAGATTTTATTCTGACAGGGATGTTATTACCTTAAAACTTAAACTTTTTCTATTTAAATATAACTAAAAATGCACTCTAAGAAATGAAGGAAAGTCAGGAACAAGGCAGATATGGTATAAAAAGCTTTTTACTGGGGCACCTGGGGGGCTCAGTGGGTTAAAGCCTCTGCCTTCAGCTCAGGTCATGATCCCAGGGTCCTGGGATCGAGCCCCACATCAGGCTCTCTGCTCAGCAGGGGGCCTGCTTCCCTTCCCCTCTCTCTGCCTGCCTCTCTGCCTACCTGTGATCTCTCTGTCTGTCAAATAAATAAATAAAACCTTAAAAAAAAAAAAAAGCTTATTACTAAAGAGGGTATCTGGCGGGTTTAGTCGATGGAACATGTGACTCTTGGTCTCAGGGCCATGAGTTCGAGCCCCACATGTGGTATAGGGATTACTTAAAAATAAAATCTAAAAAAAAATAATAATAAAAATAATAAAAGGCTTACCAAAGGACATAGGAAAATAAACACACACACAAAGGGGGGCTTGTCATAAAAGCACAAAAGTAAATGTAAATGTAAAATGTTATTGTTCAAAGAGAAAATGTGTGATATAGTAAATAATCCCAGATGATCTAAACTTTCTAAAAAAAATTACTAGACAGGGAAAGCAGGAAGAACACAAATAAATTATTTAATTTCTCATCTTTTCTAACGGCACTTAAAAATCCCTTTCACTGCTTGACTCTGACAATAAGAAAAATAAAGGGAAGACACTGATTTTTTTTTTTTTAGGGTTTTGTGCCAGATACCATATATATCCTCTTCAAACAGTGAGGAAGATTTAAACAACAGATCTGTATCAACAAAGACATCCATTAAAGAAAATAACAAAATAGCAAAGTTACAGAGGTAAGATAGCAGAGTTACAGAGGTAACTGTATTTACAAGATATTTACAAGATAAGAACTCTGCTATTACAAGATAGCAAGGTTACAGAGGTAAGACCAACCTGTTTAGTCACCCACAAAATATTTTAAACTTGAAATTTTTAAATTTTTATTTTAATTTAAAATTTTTAAAAAATCCACAAAATATTTTTTTTAAGATTTTATTTATTTATTTGACAGACAGAGATCACAAGTAAGCAGAGAAGCAGGCAGAGAGGGAGAGAGGAGGAAGCAGGCTCACTGCCGAGCAGAGAGCCTGATGCGGGGCTCGATCCCAGGACCCTGAGATCATGACCTGAGCTGAAGTCAGAGGCTTTAACCCACTGAGCCACCCAGGTGCCCCCACAAAATATTTTAAACTTCAAAGTTTTCAGCCTCATTGGTCTTGGTCTCTTGGAAATACTTAACATTACTTTTTTTTTTTTTTTAATTCCCATGTCATGAATATACAGGTAAACAATATAGTGATTCAACATTTCCATGGGATGCCTGAGTCTCTCAGGTAAGCATTTGCCTTCGGCTCAGGTCATGATTCTGGGGTCCTGGGATCAACCCCCACATTGGGCTCCTTGCTCAGCAGGGAGCCTGATTCTCCCTTTGCCTGTTGCTCCCCCTGCTTGTGCTCAGTCTCTCTCTCACAAATAAAAATAAATAAAATTTTTAAAAAGACATTTCCATTTATCACCAGTGCTCATCACAATGTGTGTCCTCTTAATCCCCATCACCCATTTCCCCCATCCTCCCACTTCCTCCCTGTTGGCAACCCCCTATTGGTTCTCTATAGTTAAAAGTCTGTTTTTTTTTTTCCTTTGATCATTTGTTTTGATTCCTAAATTCCACATTCGAGTGAAATCTGGTGGTGTTTGTCTTTCTCTGACTGACTGACTTCACTTAGGATTATGTCCTCTAGGTCCATCCATATGGTTGCAAATGGGAAGCTTCCATTCTCGTGCTGGCTGAGTACTAGTCCGTTGTGTTTACAGAACACATCTTTTTTATCCATTCATCTGTTGATGGACACTTGGGCTGTTCCTATACCTTGAATACTTAACATTACTTAATCATTCTCCTCCTAAGATACTTCTCCCCCTTGACTTTCCCAGTATCACCTTCTCCTGATAATTCTTTACCAGATGGGTCTCCTCCTTGCAGGCTAAAGCTCTATAATCCACACTAAATACTAGAGTCCCTACAGTTTGGGTTTAAACCTACTCTCAACTCTATAAATGATGTGAACTTAAAGGCCTATACATCCGCAAGTTCTGCTACCATCTATATAACAGTGACCACTAAATCTGTCATTCCAAAGCAGATCTTTCTTGTGAGCTCCAGACCCCCACACACAGGTGCCCACTTATCCTGCTCTAGACTGTCTTGAAGTCCCCTCGAACTCAGTATGTTTGAAAGGGAACTGAACTCCCACACCTGCTCTTCTTCCAATCTTCCCCCGCCCCATATCTAGCTGCTCAAGCTAGAAACCCAAATCATCCTTGATGCTTCCTTGGCGAGACTCTCCCAGATATGCCCACTGCCACCACCTTGGTCATCACCTCTTATGGAGATTCCTGCCTGATCTGTCTTTAAGTCTGCTTACTTTCAATCAGATCCTACTCTAAATGGGTCTCTAGGCTGCAGACAGTGCAGTCTTTTGAAACACAAGTCTAATGAATCAGTGCTGCTTAAAACCCACTAACGTCTTCCTAATCCTTTGGGACCAAGCCATGATACTTTAATGGCCTACAAACCCTCATTGTCTTGCCTGCTGCCTTGCTTCCCTACCATCTCCCTTCTCACTACCTCCCTGCATCTACACTGGACTTCTCTCATGAACAATTAGGGCCCTGGTCCTTCCTGCCACAGGGCCTTTGCATATGCTGTTTCCACTGTAGAGAATGCACTTCCCTCATCTCTTCACTCCATTATAATTATCAAACCTGAATGATAATTTCTCAGAGAAAACTTCCTTAATCTCCACACACAGGTAACTGATACACACCCTCAAAAACCACTTCAACCTTCTCACTGAAACATTCATCTCCGTTGTAATGACATGCATGCCTATACGTTGTCTGAATAACATCTCTCTTCCCCCTATAGACTTCAAGCTCTGTGTGGCCAAGGATTGTGTCTGGTGGATCTCAAGCATTTAGGAAAGTGTTCACATACATTATGAATACATTGTATCAAATGAATTTTTCTAAATATGTCCTATATTCATTGAACCATCATTCACCAATGAAATGCTCTCCTGTTACTTTGGAAATAGAGTAGGACCTTGGACTCCATATTTCCAAATAAGTCATCAGCAGATTATATTTCTGAAATACAATTTCTTCTTCACCCACAACTGCATTTTTACAAAGGCAAAGGGATTTTATTTTAAATGACTCTCTTCTTCTGAAACTAGAGCAGATCGACAGTACAATACCCATGGAGTCCGATGGTCCCTCTGTTTAGGGATGGTAAGCATCTGCCTTGCAGGGCTTCTTTCTGCTTTATATTTGGGCCAGTGCCTAAATACTTTATTTTGCAAACACATGCCGCAAATCAAAACCAATGGTTGTTTGGAGAGCTACATTTTTACTCTGACACTGGAGACCAATGAGACATTCCCTATGGCTATCTCAGAAACACAATTTGCAAATGTACCTTCGTAAAAATGAAGGAGACCTCGAGAATTTGCTGCTGTCACCAAATGCTTCAAATCTTGCATATGGATATTGAGGCCGTGAAAAACAGAGTTTAATTGTACAACCAGCTATGAGGGCTATGTTGGGGTCATAGAACCTGTCTCTGACCACAAGTTGGGGGAATCATTAAAAAAAAAAAAAAACTGAGAAAATTGATTGAGTACTGTGTTGTAACATTACACTAGTTTGCTTTCCAGCTTAAAAAAAAAAAAAAAAATCCATGATTGCCTTCAGGAACCATGAAGATAAAGGGAATGATTTCTGTTGTAGAAGAAAGCCCATGGTTTTATGGGATCCCTTGGGGAGCTGAGGGCATTCTTTGTTGGGTAGGACTGAGGTAAACAGAATGCCAGGCGCCATCCTCATAAATCTGATAAAATATTTAGTAGAATAATCAATGGGAGCTACAAAATAGTTCTTCCAAAAATATAGAAATTTGTAATGTGTATGATGAAAAACTATTTAAATATATATACATATTTACATAAACATGTAATATCACACTTACAATGAAAATGTGCCACACGGTAATTAAAAATAAACTCCAATGGGTCGCAAAGCCAAAATTATACAATTTTCGAGGAAATATTTGAGGCTTTGGGTTAGCCCTAAATTTCTTAGGTAAGACATCAGAACCACAATCCATAAAAGAACAAAATGATAAATCAGACTTTAGTATTTGAAACTTCTGGTCCTTGACAGATGCTATTGAAAGAAAGAAAAAAAACAGGCAAGGACTGGGAGAAATTATTTATAAATCACAGGTTTGATAAAAGATCTGTGTCCAGATTATAGAAAGAACTCTCAAAAGCCAGGACTAAGAAAATAAACAGCCTAATGGAAAATCCATGTTGTTTTTTGTGTCAATAGTTCGTTCATTTTTCTAGCTGATAGTATTCTGTTGTATTTACCCATTCACTGTTTGATGGACATTTGGGTGATTTCTGGTTTTTGAGCAGCATGAATAAAGCTGCTATAAAGATTTAAGGGCAAGTCTTCATATAATCAAACGCAACTTCATGCGATGGATGGCTGAACCTAAAATGTACACTTCCTTATCAGTGCTCTGAATAGAAGCCCCCAGCTAAGCTGTGTCCAGAATCCTGGCCCACGAAAACTGTGAGGTGTTAAATGTGTTTTGTCCATAAGCTACCAAGCATATGGTGAATCGTTCTGCAACAAGAGAAACTAATACGATGTTACACCACATATTCTTTGTCGCCCTTTCTGACCTGTCACTACCACATACATTGTGGACTCCGCGGCCACCCCCGTCTGAGTTCCCAAGACTGAAGGGGTCCCTTCCCTCAACAGCAACATAGAATTATTTATATAAATACATCGCAAAGCATGTATAAAGCAATTAGACATGTCAAGTAGAGACTGAAAACAACAACAACAACAACAAACAAAAGGAGAGTTGGTGGTGGAAAACGGGTAAAGGTACTATCCAAAAATAGGAACAATAAAAAGAGCAGCTAATTCCTGCCAGGGAAAAACCCAAATGAAAAATTAAGTGTGGATGATGCTCAGCCTCCCTAGTAATCGAGGAGATACACGTTCGAGCAATAAGGAAGTACAGTCCTACGCTCCAAAGCCCTGCAAAGCCTGAGAATCCAACAATGTCAACCTCTGGCCAGGGTAAGAGACAAGGACAGTTCTTGCAACAGAACATGGAGTGCAAATTGGTTGCACCACTTGAGGAAACCACATGAAATATCTCACAGACTTCAAAATGCTACACCAAGGACCCCGGTAATACCACTTTTGAATCTACAACCTGGAGAATCGCTCGTGTATTCGTCCACATAAAGACCTATGTGATGGTCAGTTTTCAGCGTTAATTTGGCAAATTATTCAATCAGAGCCTAACCTAGGTGTCGCTATGAAGGTATTTTTGTAGCTATGATTAAAGTCTGCCATCTGTTGGTTTTCAGTAAAGGATAGCATTTTAGGTAATCCGGGGGGACTTGATTTGGTCAGTGCAGTGGTGAGGTTTCTCTAAAGAAGAAATTTTGCCTGTGGGCAGAAGGGTCACCCTAGAGCTGAGAGTTCTAGTCTGCCCTTCCTGGCGACCTGCCTCAGCCCTTCCCACAGCTGTGTAGACCAATTACTTACAAGAAATCCTTAATATGTATGTATCTCTTACTGGTTTTTGTTTCTCTGGTTAAACCCTGACAGATACAATACATAGGATGTTAATTGAAGCCTAGTTTATGAAGTGGAAGGGAGGGCAGGAGGGAAGGAGGAATGAAGGAAGGAAGGGGGGAAGGAGAAGGGAAAGAGGGATGGAGGGAGGAAAGAAGGAAAGAGAAAAAAAAGAAAGAAATGTCCTTGAAGGGAGTAACAAACCTAGCCTATGTACCACTGAAGTTTAGGTATTCAATCATATTTCAAAAACACATATTTGGATGAAATTAGAAATCAATAAATATGGGACATGATTTAGGTACATTTTAAAAATATATAAAACCTACCTATACTTCAGTATACATAGATAACCAGGCCAATGAACCAGACACATTCAAAGTCACAGTGATTGTTGCTATGGTATGACAGAAGAGAAAAGAATTTCAATAGGAGGAATGGAGAAAAGTAAAAAATGAAACAGGTTACGTGACTCAATTCTGTCGAGACTCCACTAGATATCTTCGCGGACATGAACACATTTACTAAGGGGTACTTTTCTCCCCTGAGGTCTTAGAGATTTAGAACCTATTAGTAAGAGGAAGAAGGGGAAAGGTGGCAGGCTTAGAGGAGGAAAGTGCCTAAATGAAAACATGGAGATCACAGAGTAAAACGTTCGGGAGAGAAAACCTGATTTGTTTATCGCGTAGAGTTTATGGAACCATGGAGGAGAGATAATATGGTTCATTGGGGTCATGTAACAGAGGGCCATGTGGTCCTGTAGGCAGTAGGGGGACTGTTTTGGCCCCACCAACAGGAAGTTCTTCAGTCTCTAAAATCTGGGTCATAAAAACTGGATAATAACACAGCTATCTAACTACTAGAGTAAAACCAACACCTCAAGCCTCAAAAGAGAACTTGAAATCTCAGTGTCCGGGAGATAACGGAAGAAGAACACAAGCATTGCTGCTTTGATGAAAGGCATTAACTCCCAATCTTGCACAAGCCTGAAACAATGACATGAAATGAACTCTCGCTGGGCAAATGCCATTTCTTGAACCTCAGACTGTTTTTTGTGATGTTACCACTTATGGCCAGCTTCTTCATCAAAGATAATCCCCCAGATTTCAATCCTTCTCTTTCCACCTCTTATTTCTCGTTTTCCTTCCCTTGGCACTGCAGTCCAGAAAGCATCAGGAGTCCTAGCTTGTAAAAGATGCACAAAATTTTGGGTTGAGTGCTATGCAGAGCTGAAATAAATCAGACACACATTCCTTCACTCTGAACACGTCCTGAAGTAGAAGCAAGGGCTTGCCTACTCAGACGACCTCATTAATAAGGTATAATAAGCATGCCAGCCTGCGTTTTTCCAATCAGATGCAGCCATGAGAGCCTTAGCAGGGATTTTCACAAACTAGTCAAAAAGAACTGCATCCATGGTAATGCAAGGTGAGTGTAGCACAGAGTCTGATTGTGGGGTTTGCTGAGTTACAAGGAAAGTGGAGTTCACACCTTCATCATTTCCCTCATGTGAAGTTTACAGCATTCATTGACAGGATCTCCTGTGGCGCTCCTTTATGATTGCAATTCCCTTTGGTAAAAGTTAATAGAATATGGTAGAAACTCAGGGAGCCTGGGTGACTCAGTCCTTAAACATCTACCTTCGGCTCAGGTCATGGTCCCAGGGTCGTGGATCAAGCCCCTCATCAGGCTCCCTGATCACCAGGAAGCCTTCTTCTCCCTCTCCCACTCCCCCAGCTTGTGTTTCCTCTCTCATGGTCTCTTTCTCTGTCAAATAAATAAATAAAATCTTAAAACAAACAAACTGTAGAAACTACAAATATCCAGGATTGCCAAGGTTAAAACCCCTTCCTTAAACCAAAGTTTAGGTCACCCTGTCAGGTAAAGAATCCTAACAAGGTGAATTCTTCCTAAAGGCAAAGGACATCTGAAACACGTAGTGGAGGAAAACAAAAACATACAAACTATAACTTTCTGATCACCGTTGCTACTCGTTGCCATTTGTTATAGCACATGGTGGTGGTGGCAAATTTCACAATGTAGTAAGTTGGTTATAAATGACTAATAAAAAAAAGTAATTGAGCTAGAGGAGGAATGACCATCAACCCAGGAAGCCTGTAATCTTCAATGCTCTCTTGGAAAAGATGGTTGATTCCATTTTTGCTGACATGAAAAACAGCTGGATTAGTTTAGAAACAAGTGTTGTTCTTATTTGGAAATGTAAGCCAAGGGGAGGACTGGAGGGGGGATTGGGATTTATGTCCTTCCAACATCTTTGCTCCTTTTCCACATTAAGGAATACACCTTCCTAAGACTGAACCCAGAAAACACATCTTCGCATTCCCTTGTAGCAGGGGTACAGACGCGAGGTCTAGGTTTTGCCAGTTAGAATCATCCATAAGACATCTGGGTTCAGAGGCATCAAGAAGGCAATCTACATAGCCATCTACTAGCAGGCATGATAGTTCTTAAGGCTGTAGTATCAGGGGTTTCTGATATTTAATCTGGAGTTAATTCGTTTATTTTTTAAATTTTTATTTATTTATTTGAGAGAGACAGAGAGAGAGCAAGAGTGGGGGTAGGGAGGGGCAGAAGGAGAGGGGAGGCAGACTCCCTGCTGAGCAGAGAGCCTGACAAAGGGCTTGATCCCAGGACTCCAGGACCATGACCTGAGCTGGAGGCAGATGTTTAACTGACTGAGCCACCCAGGCACCCCTGAGATTTTATTTTTAAGTAATTTCTACACTCAATGTGGGGCTTGAACTCATGAAATCAAGAGCCACATGCTCCACCAACCGAGCCAGCCAGGTGCCCCAAGACATGGATTTCAAAATAAATGATATTGCTATGTTCAAAAATCCGTATCTGGAGGATTTAAGCAGAGAACTGCAAACTATGGGGGAAAAAAAAAATCAGAAATTGTGAAACTGAAAGAATCACAGCTGACATAAAGAACTGAACAGATGTGGCTGACAACAGATTGGCCCAGGCATCGGCAAACTTTCTCTGCAAAGGTCCAGACAGAAAATATTTGACTTTTGCAGACTCATGTGACTGTCAAAAGCCTCCAACTCCTCCCCTGGGGTGCAAAGGCTTCCACAAGCAATATACAAATGAGTGGTCATAGCCCAGTTCCAACAAATTTTTATGTACAAAAACCACATAATCACAGTAAGAAACAAGGATGGAAAACTTAAAAAAGATTCCAGGAGACCTATGACCCATGGTAAACGGTTACAGAAAAAGAGCAGGGGAAAATGAAGCAGAAGCAACATTTGAAGACAGCGACGAATTTTCCAGAATGGATGGAAAACTTCAAGCCGAAGACCCAAGTAAGAGTACAAACCCCAAGCAGGAGATGGAAATAAGACAACTCACCTCTAGGATCCCTGGCTCAGTGGGTTAAGCATCTTCCTTCAGCTCAGGTCATGATCCCAGGCTCCTGGGATAGAATTCCACATGGGGTCCTCACTCAGCAGGGAGCCTGCTTCCCCCTCTGCCCGCTACTCCCCCTGCTTGTGCTCTCTCTGACAAATAAGTAAAATCTTAAAAAAAAAAAAAGAAAGAAAGAAAGAAAGAAAAGACAACTCACCTCTAAGACATGCTCCTCATTGTAGCCAGAGTAATTTCTTTTTTTTTAATCTTTTTTTGAAGATTTTATTTATTTGTTTGAGAGAGAGAGAGCATAAAAGGAAAGAGGTCAGTGGGAGAAGCGGACTCCCCACTGAGCAGGGAGCCCCATGAGGGGCTTGATCCTGGGACTCCAGGATGATGACCTGAGCCGAAGGCAGTCACTCAACCAACTGAGCCACCCAGGCATCCCCAGAATAATTTCTAAAACACAAAGCTAATTATGGGAACTCCTTCCAGAGAAACCTTCATTGGTCCTATAACAGTACTCAGGATCATGGTCCAATTACTTAGCACTTGATACATAATCCTTCTGGGCCCCACCCCAGTGTGTCTCTCCAACCTCCTCCGTTCTCTGTCCCTGCTCTAGACTCTGGCCACCATGAAATTCGTTGTTTTTTTGGTTTTGTTTTTGTTTTTTTTTTAAGATGTTATTTATCTATTTGACCCAGAGAGAGAGAGATCACAAGTAGGCAGAGAGGCAGGCAGAGGGAGAGGAGGAAGCAGGCTCCCTGCTGAGTAGACAGCCTGACACAGGGCTCTATTCCAGGACCCTGAGATCATGACCTGAGTCGAAGGCAGAGGCTCAACCCACTGAGCCACCCAGGTGCCCCCACCATGAACTTTAAACAATTTCCTAATCTAATCCACCCAGAGCATTTTCACTGATTTGCCCAAGTAGCTCCCTCTGCCTGGAATTTGCTGCCACTGATTCTCTTCCTCTTGAACTTCAACCTCAAGTCTCAGCTCCAAGGTCACTTTCTCTTCTTGCCTCTCCTGACCCTTCTCCATCCCAGACAGAGCTGCCTTTCACCTTCTCTGTGAACTCACGGCACTTCAGGCACCCATCACAGTCCCTGCAGTGGCACCTGACTTTGGTCTGTGAGCTTCTTGGAAGCAAGGACCATATGCTTCTTCTTTACCCTCAGCAGCTAAAATAATATCTACTTCCTTGCATAAAAGACCTTTGGTAAATTTTTTTTTCAGTTGCAAAAGCATTTGCAAAAATGCTTTTGCATATATATGGAGAGAGAGTGTGTGTGTGTCCAGGTAGAGAATCTAGATGTCCAGACATGTCAATATTAAGGCCAGTTACTGTCCCAATGTCAACCCACTACAGCTGTGGGCTATGCACAGAGCACCAAGACAACCAATCTGGGGTAGGGAGAGAGCTAATTGGACAACATTCTATGGAGTTTTCAAATGACCATCAAAATGAGACCAAGTGAGAAAATCTCCTCTGCTCCCCCTGAATGTCATCCCACATATCCGCTCAATTCTGTTCCTGTAAAATTTCTCCAAGATGAGTATGGACTTATCATCATTTTACTAACCAGGAAACAGAGGCCCAGGCATCTTGACGAAGATCATGGCAAATCAGAGACTGAGCGTGCTTGTGACCCATGTCAGCCTGATTCCAAAGTCCATGGTTTGGGGGGCTTTTTGTTTTGGGGGGGGG
>NW_019154166.1:6764506-6811726 GCF_002288905.1 Enhydra lutris kenyoni | reverse complement strand
GGGGCTTTTTGTTTTGGGGGGGGGTTTTGTGGTTTTTTTGGTGTTTTTTGTTTTTTGGTGTTTTTTTTTTTTTTTTTGGTTTTTTGGTTTTTTTTCCCCCCCCCCCCCGCCCCATGCTGTCTTCTGCCCTGGAATTGACTCTCTTTGAAAACTGAGACGTAGCCCAGGCTTCTGAAACTTCTTGAGCATCAGAAGCATATAAAACAATTCTCCATGGTTGCCTGTCTTGAACTGTGATACCATTATCCTCTTATGGATCGATTGGTGTGAAATCAGATCCTGCCTGGGAGCAGGAGAAAGAATAGAATGGGAAGCCTCTGGCTCCAAGCTCGGCAAGACACAAAACCTTACCGGAGAGTTCTGCAGAGGTCTGGTCGGAGTCTGGGTATATTCTGTCATTTGGCAAGAATTAAATAGAGCCTTGTGTCCTCTAAGATTATTCTGTTACCTTCAGGATTAGGTTACCCATCATTATATTCAACCTATGGGAAAAGCCGACACAAAGCTGTGCTACAGACGTAATAGGAAGCATATAATAAAGAACTCTCATGTCAAAAAGATACAAGTTTCCCACAGAGAGCTGGTGTTGAATGGATTCTTTCTGCTTCTGCCTACCATCCCTGAGAGGGACTCAGCCTCAGAGGCCCAAAGGGACACGAGAGAACCATCCCAGCCCCCTCTGGACAGACACAGGTGCTCTGGTTTTATTCAGTCGTGAGGTGACTATGCAGAGGGGTACAGGAAGAAGAGAGGGGAGTTTAGAGCTGACCTTATCTTGCTTAATCTGTATGAATTCCAGAAGGCTCTGGGGAACCTGAGATTCCTAGACTTTTTCCCTTCTCACATTTCCTACTGGAAATCCCTCCAGCTGGTGGGATGCTGAAATAGGTACCATTTAGTGGGCTAATGAAGTCCATATGCAATTGTTAGAAATATAATTGACACTTCAGACCTGGGACCTGCATTTTGCTTTGTACAGGTTTTCTGCTGCCCAGTGCGGCTGCCTGCTGGGAACGCTTCTGTTTTCCCAGTTTCTCTGCCCCAGCTGGAAATAAAAGGAGACGCTTGATGTGCTAATGTCAGGTTATAATAATACCTATCTGTTATGCTGATTAAATAAAATAACACTGGTAAAGCAAAGTGCCAGACACACGGTGGGCACTCGCTAAATCGTACCATTATTTACAACCTGCCCCCTACCCAACTTTTCCAGGCTCATTTCTCAAGACTCTGTGCCTCCCCTAAGGCCCAGCCCAGCACACCTTACTGTCTATCGACACTGAAACGGTCATTGTTCCCGGCAGACAGGGGATCCCTTCATGCCTCCACGACTTCCCGCATGCCTGCCACAGAGAATGTGCACCGGCCCCAGGATTTATCTCTTGAGCAATAAAGCAGAGGTTCGTGACGGTCAGAAAAGAGTCTCCATGAACTTGGACCCTCTCTGTGATATTTAAGTCCTTTGGCTTTGGGGACAGAGCTGGCACTCCATAAATAGTCGTCAAGTGAATGAATGCATAAAGGAAGAGGATTCAGAGTGATTCTGAAACATCGTGTAAAAAAATCACCAGGGAGGCTTGCTAAAATTAGTCTCTGCAGTGTTTCCCCTTAGAGATAAGGGGCACAGATGGGGGAAATTCAAGTCCCTGAGCTTTTACATGCAAACACGGGCACACACACACACACAAATTGATTAAATACATAAATAATATAAAAACCTATTTTTTTTTTAAAGAATAGGGTAACTGTGTATGATACTGCAGAGAAAGACAGCATCAGTTTTTGGTTAACAGCCTTCAATCAGTGGGAGTTTAAAATAAGACCCAAAGGATGTCTCTGTCTTCTTTCTAGTCTATGTATGGGAGAGGTTATATTCTCAGAAAGCAATGAACACATAAACAGCAAATTATTTGTGTTGAGAGACAATAATAAGGACTTTTCTTGAGTTATGTTCTATACAGCTCACAATTCCATTAAGAATAGATAAGAATCTAAAGGCGCATGTGCGTACCCCCACCTCCCCACCAT
The DNA here is from genome assembly GCF_002288905.1 of Enhydra lutris kenyoni. Lineage (NCBI taxonomy): Eukaryota > Metazoa > Chordata > Mammalia > Carnivora > Mustelidae > Enhydra > Enhydra lutris. The sequence goes on along the minus strand of NW_019154166.1, from coordinate 6,809,698 downwards.
CCTGCCCCGATCTCACTAGCAAGCAAACCTCAGAGAGGTTCAATAACGACTAAATCCACAAAGCGTCAAGTCCAGACTCAACCCAAGCACTCCCTGGCTCCAAACCCTGCATGTTCCAACCACAAGTCTCTACACCATCTTCCGATGTTAAAAAGTGAGGCCATGTGTGGACAGACCCCCAACTCACTTTAAGTACTTTGACGAGATGAGTTTTTAAAGATAGTGACCCAACTCCTTTGAATTAGAGGATAACCCAATTGTGAATTGCACTTCATACTCTTACGCCCAGGGGAATTTTGTTCTCGAGGCAACCACAAACTGTTTACCCTGCCTGAGTGTTCTCTGGGTTCATAGGGATTGGGAAGGGAATGCAGCAGCAACGAGCATGTACCGTGTGCAAGGAACAGGGCAGAAGATGTAACATACTGTGTCTCCTTCAGTGAAACAAGAATAAGTGGAAATATTGATCTCGTAAGAACAAAGAGAAAAAGCTTCTTCCCTGCGTTATTCCCACTCTTCACCTGATTTCCCTTCATATTAAGAAAAGCATATTTTATTGATGGAAGGCCACTTGTAAAATGTGACTAACATCTCAGGGGAGGTCCCTGAATTAAGTCCAGACCGCCTGTCGTCACCTACATGCCGTGTGTGCAGGTCCACAACGGAAGAACAGAGTCTTTCCTCTAAAATTCTTATCCCCAATCAAGTACCAACACCCAGGTGTACAGCAGAACAATCTTAGAAACGTTTTCTAAGAGTAGAATGTGTGAGGTTAGACGAACCCAACATGAAGTCTGGGTGCAGACCAGAGACTCAGAGAGGCCATCCCTGAGCATGGGAAAAGGTACCCGGGATGCTCGGAAAGAGGCTGAATCATTCTGCAACATGGCAGAAGCCTCTTTCCTGTTTCCGGTCCCAGGGAGATGGTTACTCCAACTACACTTTCTCATTCGTTCCAGTCCTCCCTCCCTACTGCCATGCTCCATCTCCCCCCCCCCCAAAATGCTCCTATCAAGCAGTTAATATTCCAAGATGCCAGTTTGCAGACTGGTATGGAGGAACCCCTGGGGAGAGATTTCTGGGGGGAATAGCCATTTGTGTCCCTGCCCCCAAATCTTCCCTTCCAGTGGCTCTGGACTGGGGCCCAGATGCTGAGTTACCAACAATTCTCCTGAGGCAGGACCAGCTTTTAAGCCTTTGGTGACCTTGCAAAGAGCAGTGCTAGAGAAACCTGCTTTGTGTGCTCTTGTGATGCCCCAGAAGCATCTGTGGAGAGTCCCTGTTAAAGTTCCATCTCTCTTAAATCAGTTCCCTAAAGCCGTAAGATACATAGATTGTCTTACTGCCCAGGGTGGCACATGGATGCTCTGAAGCCTGGAGTTTTGCTGCATTCCTGCGATCTACCGTCTTCCTGTCACCTGGAAGGCAGACATGTTAGGGAATCTCCCCAAATACTCAGCTTCCCGGGCTTCTGTGGTCACACCTTTCAATTATTCAGCACCCTAAATGATCTGCTATTTCAGCCTCATCGCCCAAACTTTCTTCTTGATCTCTCACCTTCACAACCTAGGATCAGGGTGAGAGACACTCCTGTCCCTCCTTCAGTATAAAATCTGGCTTCTTTTCAAAGCGGAACAGAACCAGGAATGATAGTCTCCTCAGTCCTCATGACTGGTTCTCATAAAGACCATCAATTTGATTTTAATCTAAACAGATCAATGTTGCTGGTTGTAGAAACACCTTACAATAACCCCACAAAAGTTGGTGTACCCCCAAAATAAAAGCGGAAGACAATGGAATGTATCTTGGTGCCCATGTACCCAAAAGTATCTTAGAACCAGCTCTCACTGGCTCACAAAAGCCAACTCTGCTCATCTTTCATTAAGACATTACCTTGGAGCTTGACAAAGGCCAGGGTGGGAGTACTTAATCATGAAGATGAGCAAAATGCTACAAACCAGGGATTCTTGATACAGAAAGCTGGTTAAACTAGGACACCACGGCACAAACATTCCTGAATCATCGGGTTGGCCTCTTAATAACTCTTGTCTTCCTGGCAACCTTCAGAGTCAGAACTCTGGGGCTCTGAAGACTCACAGACCTTCTCTTCCACAAATACTCCAAATGCACCATCTCTCCCCTGATTTTACCTTAACCTGCCCCATTTATTGCAAAGCCCAAGTACAGAAAACCATAAAAATTAATAAAAGGAAGCAAACCTTGGTAACCATCATGTGGGTCAAGGAATAGAATGTTGCCAATTACTCCAGAAAACCTTCCACGTGTCCCATCCCGATTCTAAGCCTATCGTTCCCCTCAAAAGCAACCACCATGCTGACTGGTATAGGAACTCCTCCCTGCATTTCTTTCTTGTATTATCACCCATGTATATCTATACATTACCCCGTCCTGGCCAAGTTTTATCAAATTGATGGGCCTGTTCAATTTCTTGTCATCTACCTCATTTTTCTTCCTCTATTTCCCCTGCAGTTGCTCTGCTGAGATACCTAAGGCTTTGACATGTGGATTTCCCCAAAGCCCTGATTTTATAGATTCCGTCCACTTAGCTTGCCCTTTGCCTTCTGTACTTCATACACTTTGGCAGCTGGAATGAGAGGTCTGACCAGACTAAGGTTTGATACCTTTGACAAGAGGTAGGTGTTACTGTGGTTTTTTTTATTTTTTTTGTCTTGTTTTGTTTTATCAGAAGACAGGTTACAACTGGCTGTTCCTTCTCTTGTGGTGTTCAGCCCTGGGATTCCCAATGCCTACATCCATTAACTCACTGGAGATTGCAAGATAGTGGTATTCTTTTTCTCTCATTTCTGGTTTTCATTAATCAGCTGGGATAGTGTCCTCCTCTCACCTACTATTTGGTGACCCAGAGGTACAGATCAAGTAGGAAAGCTAGGGTAAATGGCTGAGTCTTTCCCTTCCTTTGCCAATTTTAGAGATGAATCGATTGCCTATTTTCTTTAATTAAAAGGAAAATGTAACTGTCTTATTAGTAAGTGAGGAACGGAGAGAAATTCACAGATACTAAAATACATCTTTCTCAATCCAAAACCAGCATCATTGCTTAATGGAAATATACTAAAAGAGTTTCTATCTAAATTAGAGATAATTTTTAAAAGGTTCACTAATGGTGGAAATGAACATTTATTTATCCTCATTCTGGAGGTTCAGACCAATTATCATTAAACAAGAGTAAAAAGTGAGAGGTACAAATTTTGGGAAAGAGGAGATAAAATCTTCCCTTGTAGGTGATATGAACATCCATATCCTGAAACATACTAGAGAATCAACCCAAAACACTGCAAGATGAGAAGAGGGTAAGTATACAGAGTAAAAAGATTCTTGTAACATACAAGTGGAAAAACAATTAGAATATATAATGGAATAAAACGCTCCATTTTCAAAAGCAAAAATAAGTAAATAAAGCACACAGGAATACACTTAGGAAAATGCAATCTTTCTATGAAGGAAAAATTTTTCTAAAAAGAGATTTCATTTATTTATTTGACAGACAGAGATCACAAGTAGGCAAAGAGGCAGGCAGAGAGAGAGAGGAGGAAGCAGGCTCCCTGCTGAGCCGAGAGCCCAATGCGGGGCTCGATCCCTGGACCCTGGGATCATGACTGAGCCAAAGGCAGAGGCTTAACCTACTGAGCCACCCAGGCGCCCTGGAAAATTTTAACATGATCCTGCGGGAAACAAAAGAAGTTTTGAACAAGTGAAGCCATCCCATGTTCTAGCTGGGAAGAGCTAATGTCATAATGATTCTTAATTCAACCTAATTTATCTATACTTTTACTACAGCCCCAACAAAAACATGAACAGGATCTACGCAAGAACTAGGCAATCTGATTCAACAGTTAATCTATGCAAAACAAAACAAGCAAGGGAGTGAGGAAATTTCTGGAAAGGAATACTAAGGCTGCAGGTAGCAGGCAGCAGGGGAGGGAGCTGTGGCCGCACTAAGTATTAAAACATAAGCTTCACTATTTAAACCAATGTTTTCAATTAGTAAAGTCTGTGAATAAACTTCACAGAAGAGGAAATACAAATGACTCTCAAAATGTGAAAACACGTTCAGCTTTATTCACTGAAGTGAAATTTAGAACATCACAGAATATTTCCATTCTATTTACATATCTTTTTTTTAAAGATTTTATTTATTTATTTGAAAGAGAGAAAGTGAGATCACAAGTAGGCAGAGAGGCAGGCAGAGAGAGGGAGGGAAGCAGGCTCCCCGCTGAGCAGAGAGCCCGATGATCCCAGGACCCCGAGACCACGACCTAAGCCGAAGGCAGAGGCCTAACCCATTGAGCCACCCAGGCGCCCTCTATTTACATATATAAATGTTTTGGGTAGGACGCCTAGAAGCACAGCCTGAGATGGGCAGCATCTCATGATGGTGATTTAGGGAGGAAGTGCTCTCAGGAGAAAGGGAGTCAGGAGAGAGGAAGAGTGCCAAACGAGGACATGGTCTCAGCTTCAGGCTGGCTTCTGCCTGGTCCTCCACAGCACCCGGGAGCACAAGTCCCATCTCAAGGCAAGAAGGTGCTCCTTCTTGTCCCATGTTAATCAGTCAGTTACTTCTGGCTGCCTCTCCTCTCAGCCCCCCAGGGTAAGGAACGAGGACACAGTCCCTTGGATCACAATGCTCCCTCGACTAAGGGAGGTCCCTGGAGAAAGGGCTGGTGGGAGCCATGAGGAGTCACCCCTCCTTCCCACCCCACACGGGCTAATGACAGGGGACAACTGGCCTGGAGAAAGGGACCTGGGCAGGGTACCACCTGCAGCCACTACAGCCTTTGTAGTGCAACCTTTGCCCATCTCATGGTATATAAAAGGCATTTGAGGAACAACAAAAGAACTATAAATCCCAAACACACTTAGATGATTGACTGGCAAATGTTTGCCATCTGGAAGGCAGGCAGAGTCCAGGCTACAGAGTTCAATGGACAATTTTAGAGCCCACTTAGCCTGTATGTCATGGGGAGGTATCTAACTGCAGCCTATGTTCTCTTCTGTAAAACATACAGAATTTTTCTGAAGCCCATCTTATAGGCTAGAAGCAAGGATTAAAAGAGACCATCTATTGATATTTAAATCCATTTAACAAATCTGGCAAGCTTGAGCTAATTGTTCCTTTGCTGCTGCCTGATCCAACAAAGCTTGAACTTTTTACCAGAAAAAGAAAAAAAAAGCGTAACTACTAAATAAAGTCCATACCTAACTTAATATTGCTCTAGCCCCAGAGCTGGTGTTTTTCACTCCAAAATGTCTTAACTTCCTGCCTTATCCCCTTGCACCTGTGAACCCAGAAACACACTCCATTCATATAAAATAAACGAAGTCTACTCATTAAGTATTGGAAAAATAGCACGTTCCAACATCACTTACGGCCTGGACTTTATTTTAAAGGGAATTTGGAGGTGCTAAAGTTCTTCCTCTTAAAAAGCTTGGAAAATATATTAATAAAATTACACACTGATAATTTCCTCAATACGAAAGCATCGCATATATACTGCAGACATTTAGAAAACACAGATTAGCAAAATAAAGAAAGCAAAAGTAATCCAAATCCCATCACATGTAAACACTCAATCTTATTGTTTGTGCCTGTCTTTCTGGACCTTAAGTGCATAAATATTTATCACTAGATTATATGACTACAAATCAAATCAACAAAGATTATAATGTTTTGTAACTTTCATTTGTCGTTTCAGAGGATAGTAAGTCTTTCTAGGTCATTCAAAGTTATCGAATCTCTTTTAAGAGGCACAGAAAACCAAAATACTAGCTACAGATACAAATACAGATATGGTTACGGATCTCTATATGAAGAAATACATGTATAAATGTATCAATACAAAATATATATATAATCTTACGTAACACACAAATGGAGAGAAATCTGTTTATATAGACCATGTAAAACACAGGCTTTATTTTTAAATAATCAGATCCATTCATCTTTTCCTGCTTTTGTGTTTGCCACGGTGACTCAAGTTCTACGTGTATTTTAAAATATGGAATGGCTGTAGCTTTTGAAGATATATTTTAAATCCATTTAACAACTGCCTTTGGCACCTGCTGGGTGAAAAGTATTATAGGTGTTACAAGATGAATAAGAAACACGTGCTGCTAGATTCTCCCGGTCAACTCTGAGAGACAGGTGTGGGCACAAATAATTACACGAGCGATAAAATTTTAGTTATGACACCAAATGCTAAAAACACAAAGAGAAGAAAGAGATCCTAACGTCGGGAAGTAAGAGAGAAGGATCAAGAAAGCTGTCACAGAGGAAATGGCTTCGCCCCCACATTTGCTGGGTGGAGAATGGGGGGAGAACTATTTGGGCTGAGGGAAAACGAGAGCAAAGAGGGTAGTGGAATCAGAGTCCTGGCGAGCAGGCACCCCAGATGCATTCTCTAGCTCATTCCAAACATGACAACAAAGCGAAGAATTCCCTGAATTGTGCCTAAGAGGAGACCCCAGTTGGGCAACAACCTTTCGCGACATCTTGGGAGACCGTACTGCCAAGGGGTGGCGAATCCCCCTTGGAAGCCGGCTGGTTCCTCTGACTCTATAGCTTCTCTCTGGACTGAAAAGGTTCAGAGTCATGTCCCCTCTTGATTGCTCCTCAAGCAACTGTGCAAACCGACTTGGGGGTATGGGTGGGATGACCTCCCCACCCCTCCCCCTCACGAGAAGAGCTGGACGGAAATGGGCTTGCTGGAATTCTCAAGCCGTCCCTAAGTTCGGAGGACAGCTCAATCCCCTGTTAGAGACCCAATCTGTTGTGAGGGAAATTACGTTATTATTGCCTCTTGAATGTCAGTTGGCAGGCTCCGGCTCTGCCTAATGCCCGTAATTAGACAAACAGCCTTCTGAGCACAGCCCATATGGCAGCTGCGTATGGCACTTACAGTTGTAAGAACACAACAGCCGGGCAAGAAGCACAACAGAAGCGCACCTCTAACCCGCAAGTGACCTGCTCATTAGCAGCTGTGTGGGGTTAACGGAAAGAGCACCTCATCTCGGGTGGTGTGTTATTAAGGCCAACACTGGCCCTGGTAAATGGGAAAATGTATGCCAGGAGGAGCTTACTCATTCCCCGGCTTGTGTTGGTCAAACAAATGAGAAAAGCACGCACTCTACAGAGCGAGCTTGCAAAATTCATAAAACACCAAGAAGAGGGAAGCTGGTGTCTCTTTCCCACACCTCCCCACTCCCCCCACCCTGAATCATGGCTACAGAATTTATCTTTGGGCTTGGAGACGGGGCTTCATGGGTCCTGACTCTCCACCCTGATTCCCGTGCCATCTTCTCCCATACCATTGGGTTCTTTCACTGAGGTTTTCCCAAAAGCTTCTTTCTGTTCCCCGTGCAGAAGTTTTGTTTGGTGGGCTGGCTTCTCTTGGAAGGCTGTTTGTATAATTACACTATTACTGAGAGCCATAAGGAAAAGGAAAAGACCTCCTAACACTTCCCTTCCTCCCATCCAACTGTTCCAAAGACCCACTCAGTATCTGCTTCTAACACAGATGCTCCTCTCACCAAACATTTGAACGTTGTGCTTAATAACTGTCATTTGCAAAGGTCATTGACAAACAAATGTATCAGGCAAAACAAACAAAGCACTCATGGGTCCTAAGGGCTCCACACAGAGCCTCTAATTCCCACACTTTTGTTTTTAATGTTTGTCTCATATTCTTTGTTCCTCTTACTACTTGTTCCTAAAAATGTTAAACTCCTTTCTCCCTTCTCTTGTACAACTTACATCACTCCCAATGTCACAATGCATATGGGTATCAAATTCAACGATTTTTAGCCATAAAAACAAACACCTGGGGCACCTGGGTGGCTCAGTTGGTTAAGCATCTGCCTTTGGCCCAGGTCACAATTCCAGGGTCCTAGGATTGAGTCCTGAATGGGGATCCTTGCTCAGCAGGGAGCCTGCCTCTCCCTCTGCTTGACACACCCCCTGCTTGTGCACTCTCTCTTTCCCTCTCTCTCCCTCTCTGAAAAATAAGTAAAATCTTAAAAAATAAATAAATGGGAAAAAAAGCCCACTTATTGGGTATGCAAGTAATTCAATCTAGATGATATGATTACTGATAACAGCGATATTTATTAGACTATGACCATTTACAGCGCTGTGCTAAACACCTTACACAGATAATCTCATTCTATTCTCACCATAACTGGACTGAGCATGTCCATTATGAGCATCTTAGAGATGAGAGAATGGGGCTAGGAGAAATTCAGTACTTGCTCAGAATCTCACAGCCAGCAGGAAAGTTGGAATCCAACCTGACCGATCTTCCTCCGTAACCCCCGTGGTTCTCCACAAGTCAGTCAAGAGCTCTCTGCTCCGAGCCCTGGTCTCCTCAGATGTAAAGAAAAGGAATTCAACAAAATGATCTCCCTATCATAGGAGGAGACAGAGAAATAGAAAATGCAACCCTTAAGAGGTTCCTACTTAGGAATCAGAAAATAAAGGCAATTTAAATGAGTGCGTTGTGTTTTGTAATGTATCTGTTACTTACAAGTTATTTTAAAATATTTTTACATTTTTATAATATAGTTTTTATAATAGAATATAAGAATATTTTTAAAGTATTTTAAAAATAACTTGAGGCTTTTCAGTTCGAGGTCTGTCACATACCTCTTCTTCCCTTTCTCTTTCCAAACTCAGGGAAATGTCAAGGAGATATATCCCTAACCACCCGGGGAAGGGAATGGAAGTTATCAAGGAACAAGCAACTCCAAGGTATTTCTGGATGTGACAAACAGAAAAGTGTGCTAAGGAGAGAGCTCCAGGGCAAGAAGGGGCCTGTCTTCCAGATGGATCCATGGGAGGCCCCCAGTTTGGAGATGGTAGAAGATGATGTGAAAGGTGGGGGAAGATGGGTGGCCAAGGAACTCCTGGCAGGTTTAACCATAAATGGTGGTGCCATTTCCTCCAACCCCACCCTAAGCCTAGCAAGTCTACTTTCCTCCCACGGTTTAAACAAAACAAAACAACAACAACAAAAAAAGTCTGTCCTCCAGATAAATTCAGAACACTGCCCAGGAAGAAGTTTACATCACTGGGTCCTCTGGATACAGAGTAAATCACTTCTGATTCTGCATTTGAATGACTTTCATTTCAAAGACAATCCATCAGTTCCCTTCTGGTCCATCTGGAAGGGAAGCCAGCCTTCTCTTCCACATAGTCTCCAGAGTGCAAAGGACCTCATATTGATTCCAAATGGTCATCCGTGTGGTTCTTCATTCTCACGTATCAATAGGCAACCAAGAATTGCAAAACACACAATTGAAAAACAGCAGCAGAGAGAAAAGAAAGATCCTGTGAACAAACAGAAATAATCACCACTGCACCAGGGGAGTCAGGTGATCACAATGAAGGTAATCTATTTCTTAACCTCCATTACATCTAGGAGGAAATTTATCTATTAAAACATAGGATGGGGGGGGTGCCTGGGTGGCTCAGTGGGTTAAAGCCTCTGCCTTCGGCTCGGGTCATGATCTCAGGGTCCTGGGATCGAGCCCCGCATCAGCCTTTCTGCTCAGCAGGGATCCCGCTTCCCCCTCTCTCTCTGCCTGCGTCTCTGCCTACTTGTGATCTCTGTGTGTCAAATAAATAAATAAAATCTTAAAAAAAAAATAGGATGCTGCAAAGTGGAAAAAAAATCCAGAAAATGTAAAAGAGTTCTTAGAAGTCAAACATAAGACGGCCAAAATAAAATGTCAAGGGGAGGACGGGAGGATAGTGTAGGATATTTCTACAAGATAGGTCAGGATGGCAGAGGTAGACAATGAAGGAAACACAAGAAGTCTCAGCTCCACGTAGCTCAACATCGTACTCGTGAAAATCACCGGAAAGGAGATCAGAGAATGGAGAGAAACTTATCAAATATGGAATGAAAGAAACCCAAATGGAAAAATACAAAAGTCTTCAGAACGTGTAATGATCAAGATAAATGACAACAGACCACATCTAAAAGACTGTCATAAAACAAGAACGGCATGGATTTAACAAAATAAAGTCTGAAAGCTTCCAGAAGAGGAGAAGAAATTGCATCTTCTGATTTCTCATGAATATCACTGGCCATTAGAAGACATTGCCTGCAGGGGACACCTGGGTGGCTCAGTCAGTTAAGTGTCCAACTCTTGATCTCAGGGTCATGAGTTGAAGCCCTGCACTGGGCCCCAGCATGGAGCTCACTTTAAGAGGAAAAAAAAAAGAAGAAGAAGAAGAGGAAAGAAAAAGACATTGCCTTCAAAGTTCTGAGGACACTTTTTAAAAATGGTCTTTATTTTAGAATACCTGTAGTTTGACAGAACGATTGGGAAAATATTATAGAGAGTTCCCATAAATTGAAGACCTGGCCTCCTCTATTACTAGCATATCTTACAATCCTTGTTTTTTGCTTTTTTGTTTTTTGTTTTGTTTTGTTTTGTTTTGAGAGAAAGAGAGGAGCGCGCAGGGGTGGGGGGGGGAAGGGAGACAGAATTTTAAGCAGACTTCACACTCAGTGTGGAGCCTGACAAGGAGCTCCATCTCACCACCCTGAGCTGAAATCCAGAGTCAGATGCCTGACTATGCCACCTAGGCACCCGATATCTTACAATCTTCTATCAACATGGTACATTCACTACACTTAATGAACCAGTATTGATACATACGTACTCAGATTTCCTTAGTGTCTACCTAATGAAGGTCCTTTGTCTGTTCCAGAATCCCATCCAGGGTATAACATCACATTTACTCGTGATGTCTCCTTGGGCTCCTTTTCACTATGACACGTTCTCAGACTTCCCTTGTTTTGAGGATCTTGACAGTTTTGAGGAGCAGTGGTCAGATTTTTTGCAGTGTCCCTCTAGTGGAACCTGTCTGCTGTTTTTTTCACGGTTAAACTAGGGTTCTGGGTTTGGGAGAGGAAGATCACAGAAGTGCCAGTCTCATGGCATCAAGGGTAAATACCATCAACATGACTTATCACTGTTGATGCTGCTCTTGACCATCTAGCTCAGGTAGACGGTGGTCATATTTTTCCAGGATAAAGTTACTCTTTTTTGTTTCCCTTTCCATACTGTGCGATGCACAGCTGATACTTAAGGACCGGATATTTATGATCCAGCTCTATAAAAACAAGGTATCTATATAAGTTATATGGAACATTTCTGTATGGAGTCTTTGTCTCTTCCTCTCCTTTAGTTAATCATGTATTTATATCACTACAGACTCATGGACATTTACTTTATACTTTGCCATTTTTTTTAAAGTAGGCTTCATGACCAATGTGGGGCTTGAACTCATGACCCAAAGATCAAGGGTTGCGTGCTTTACCAACTGAGCCAGTCAGACACCTCAAATTATTTTATGCTTTGGGTTGTAATCCAACATTACTTGGTTTGGGGGGGGCTCAAATTGTTCCAGCTTTAACCAAAGGAGCTCTTTCAGTTGTCTCTTGTGTAACTTTGTCATAATCCCCTCAATGCATATTGGCTATATTTGTGGGTTTTGTTTCGATTTTGGTTTTGTTTGGAGCACCTCCTAACTTTCTGTCACTACGTGATATTTCAAGTTCATCTTGCATTTTTTTCTGCCCCAGTCCTAGACTCAGCCATTTCTCCAAAGAGCCTTGCCTCTTTTAAGGAAATGGTATTAGGAACAAAGATCTAAGTGCTCATACCTTCTGAGGTGTTCATCACTTCTAGGTTCTCAAAGCTGAGAAAACAAGGAAATATATGTGTGTATACTAACAAGTGAATGCACACAGATTTATAAGTACTTCTATATGTAAGCATCTGGGCCTATATTAACCTAAACATGAGTTCACACTGATATCTCTAGCCATATCCCACTCCCACACAGATTATTCTAGCTTCCTCCCCTTGCCTATCAGTAAACAATCAACCACAGTGACAAACCTGGCTCCCACCATTTCCTATTCATTTATTTAACCGGCCAACTCCAGGATACATGTCTACAGTATCAGAATTGTTGATTCATACACCCGTGGGAAACAACTTTATTGTCTGGAGTGTGGTACTTACGTGTAGTTCCTTTTGTCTCTAGAATTTCAGATTCCAGTCATTCCCAGAGTTACTTAGATTGGGATCTTTTCCTCTAGTTGGACTCTTATAGTTTGCATGTATGAACTTCACTCTGTATTGTTACATTCCATGATTCTGCCAAATGCATACCATCTTGTATCCACCATTACAGTATCACACCAAATAATTTCAACCAGCCGAAAGGATCTCTTGTACTTCACCTATTTGATCTCCCCACCTTTCGGTTCTCTGACACAGATCAGAAATGATAGGAGTAGACAGAACAAAGAAAGCAGATTAAGAGTCCATTCTATGCAGCTCAACATCTTACTAAGGAAAATTACTAGAAAAGAGATCAGAGAACGGAGAGAAAATTATCAAATAAAGAATGAAAGACAGATGAAAAAACACAAAATTCTTCAGAATAAAAAGACTATAATGTAATGATCAAGATAAATGACAGCAGACCACATCCAAAAGATTGTCATGACACCAGAACAGCGTGGATATCTCACAGCTTACATATAATGTTATCTTTGGGTTTAGGTTTTTTGGTAGATATTCTTGATGAAGTCAAATAAGCTCTCTATTCCTTGTTTGCCAAGAATTTGTATCCTGAGTAGGTACTGGATTTTGTTAAATCCTTTTTTCTGCCATTGACATGATCAGATGAATTCTCTTCTTCAGCCGGTTGCTGTGGCGGATTATATTAATTTATCTTTAATGTTGAGCCAGCTCTGCATGCCTGGAGTAAAGTCCACTTGGTTGGGGGTGTAAGTCTCTCTAAACACTGCCAGGTCCAGTTTGCTAACATTTTTAGTTGAGAATTTTCCCATTTATGTTCTATTATTTGACTTTTGCTATAAAAATAAAAATTACCACAAAAGTATTGGCACTAACACAATACACATGTATTATCTTACAGTTCTGGAAAAAGTCCTAAGTGTGAAGTGAGCCGTACAGGCTAGCATCAAGATGTCAGCAGAGCTCCAATCCTTCTGGAAACTTTGGGCGCAATCCACTTCTTTGCCTTTTTTAGCTTCCAGAGACCCACTGAATTCCTTGGCCAGTGGCCCCTCTCTTCCTGTCTTCAGGGAATATCACTTCAACCTCTTCCTGCCACATACCTCCTCTCTCACTCTGAACACTACTGCCTCCCTCTTACAGGGTTATACTCAGTTACACTGTGGTTATATTGGGACCACCCAGTTCATCCAGGTAATCTCCTATCTCAAGGTCCTTAACTTATTAACACCTGCAAAGTACTTTTTGCCAGGTGAGGTAGCATAATCACAGATTCCAGGAATTAGACTGTGGGGAGGGACATAATTCTGTCTACCACATGTTCATGAGAGACACTGCTCTGTAGTTTTTCTTCTAATGCTTTTACATGGGTTTGGTATTAAGGTAATTCTGGCCTCAGGGCCTAAGTTAGGAATTGTTACACCTCTTCCTATTTTCTATTAGAGATTGCAGAAAACTGGCATTATTTCTTCCCTCCTTTTTCTTGCCAAAGTCCCCAGTGAAACCATCTAAGCCTAGTGTTTTCCTTTCTGTAAGGTTATTAATTATTGATTTAATTTTTAAGTAGCCACAGGCCTATTTAAATTATCTACCTTTGCATGTGCTTAACTAATTGAGCCAGGGTAAGCATTTGATTCTTGATTTCAGCTCAGGTCATGGTCTCAGAGTCATGGGATCAAGCCCCATGTCGGGCTCCAAATTCTGCAGGGAGCCTGCTTGAAATTCCATCACTCTTCCTCTCCCTCTGCCCCTCCCCCCACTCGGATGCTCTCGAGCACTCTTCTCTCTCTAAAATAAATAAACAAATCTTTAAATTATCTACCTTTCCTTGCATGAGTTTTGATAATGTATGTTTCAAGGAATTTATTTCCTCTATCTTCTCAAACCTGTGAAATAGAGTTGTTCATACTACTTTTTATTAGTTTTTAATGCCCCCATAATCAATAGCAATGGACTTTTTAAAAAAAAATATTTTACTTATCTATTTGACAAAGAGAGAGAGATCACAAGTAGGCAGAGAGGCAGCCAGAAAGAGAGGGGGAAGTAGGCCCCCTGCTGATCAGAGAGCCTAATGCGTGGCTTGATCCCAGGACCCTGAGATCATGACCTGAGCCCAAGGCAGAGGCTTAACCCACTGAGCCACCCAGGAACCCCAGCAATGACCTTTCTTTCATTTCTGCTATTAGTGATATGTTTTCTATCTTATTTTTTTGGTTATCCTTGGCAAGACGTTTATAATTTTATCAATTTTTCTAAAGAACTAATTTGGCTTTATTGATTTTCATTGTTTTTCTGCTTTTAAATTCATTGATTTCTGCTCTAGTGCTTATTTCCTTTCTTCTGTTTGCTTTAGTCTTATATCATTCTTCAGTCTCTAGATTCCTAAAGTGGAATTTTAGATTATTAATTTTAGATTCTTCTGATTTTTAATACATGTATTTAATGTTATTAAATTACCCCCCCCAAAGAACTGTTTTCAGTAAATTCCACAAATTTTGACAAGTTGTATGTTCAATTTCATTTATTTCAAAATATCTTTTAATTTCTCTTGAGAGTTTTTCCTTGGCTCATTGTTATTTAGAAGTGTTCAAATATTTGAATTTAATGTTCAAATGTTTGGGGATCTTTCTACTATCTTTGTTATTGATTTTTAGTTTCATTCCATTGTGATCTGAGAAAAATACATGGCATAATTTCTTTCCTTTTTTTTTTTTAGATTTAGATTTAGACAGAGAGAGAGAGACACAGCAAGAGAAGGAACACAAGCAGGGGGAGTGGGAGGGAGAAGGAGGCTCCTCACAGACGCTTAAACAACTGAGCCACCCAGGTGCCCCACAGCATCATTTCTATTCTTTTAAAAATTTCAGTAAATGAAACAAGATGGGATTGGGAGGGAGACAAACCATAAGTGACTCTTAATCTCACAAAACAAACTGAGGGTTAATGGGGGGAGGGGGGTTGGGGGGTGGGATTATGGACATTGGGGAGGGTATGTGCTATGGTGAGTGCTGTGAAGTGTGTAAACCTGGCGATTCACAGACCTGTACCCCTGGGGATAAAAATATATGTTTATAAAAAATAAAATTAAAAAAAAAACACTATAAAAAAAAATTTCAAACTATGTTTTGTAGCCTGGAATTTGGTCTATTTTGATGACTGTTCCATGCAAACTTGAGAAGAATTTATATTCTGCCATTGTTGGGTCGAGTTCTCTATCAATGTCAATTACATCAAGATGATGGATGGTGCTGTTCGTTCAATTATACCCTTATTGATTTTTTTTTTTTTTACCAGGATCCCCAATGCATCGATTGCTGAAAGGGGAATGTTGACGTCCCCAGCTATGATAGTAGAGTTACCTGTTTTCTCCTTCCAGTTTCTCAGTTTCTGCTTCACAAATTCTGGTGGGTCTGTTGTTAGGTTAGGATTATTATGTCTTCTGGGAGAATTGGTTCCTTCATTGTCATGGAAGCCTCTTCACCCTGATAATTCTTCTTTTCCAGAAATCTGTCTTATCTGAAATTAATATAGTTACTCCAGTTTTGATTAGTGTTACCAGGACATAGTTTTCTCCATCTCTTTACTTTTAATCTGAGTCGTTAAAGTGGGTCTCTAATAGACAACACATAGTTAGGTCTTGTTTTTTTTTAATCTACTCTGTCAATCTCTGTCTTCTAATTACTATATTCCAATCATTCACATTTAATGTGATTACTGAAATGCTACCATGTTTGTAACTATTTTCTATTCATTGAATTGTTGTTTCTTTTGTTCTTTTTTCCCCCTCTGCTTTCTTTGGTTTTAATAAATACTTTGTTATAATTCCATTGTATCTCTTCCCCTACTGTATCAATATGCTTCTCTTAAAAATTTTAGTGGTTGATCTAGAGTTTGCAATATACATTTACAACTAATCTAAACCCACTTTAAATGATATTATGTTACTTCATGTGTAGTACAGGTACCTTGTAACAGAGTATTTGCAATTCCTCTCTCATCCATTATGATAGGCTGTCATTCACTTTATTTACCCATAGGCTATAATTGCCCAATATGATGTCATGATTATTGCTTTCAATCAAGTTAAGTTTAGATAAATTTAGAATTTAAAAATAAGGGTTATTATTTTACCCTCATTTACATCTTCTCTGATATTCTTCCTTTCTTTATGAGATCCAAGTTTCTGACCATATTTTTGTTCTGTCTTCAATTATTTAACTTTTGCGGGGGGGCAGAGTAGCTCCAGGGATGATAAAAAATCCCTCAGTTTTCTCTTTAAAAATATTTATTTCTCCTTAATTTTTGAAAAACAATCTCTGGGTATAGAATTCTAGGTTGGTAGATTTTTTTTCTTTCAACACTTGAAACATTTCATTCCATCATTTTTTGGTTTTGTTTTGCTTAGATGAAAAGAAATCCACCACAATTCTTGTTTTTGTTCCTCTGTAGGTAAGTTTCTTTTTTTCTTTTTCTTTTTTCTTTTTTTTCCTCCTCTCTGGGTTTTTGCAAAATTTTTTTTTTTAAACTTTTGATTTTCTGCATTTTTCAGATTTGGGGTAGTCTGCCTTGAGATCTCAGTTTCCTAATGGTCCCAAAAAAGTCATGATTTTCAGTGTGTTCAGCTCTTGTTATAAGTACAAGCTAATTTCTAAGCTCTTAAAGTTTGGAGTTGAAATCAGAAGTCCAGACCATTTATTTTGAACCTATATTCAACATCCAAGTAAACCACCAGTCAAGTTTCAGAGCAAAATACAGACATTTTTAGGGGCACCTGAGTGGCTCAGTCAGTTAAGCAGCTGACTCTTGATTTCAGATCAGGTCATGATCTCAGGGTCCTGAGACTGAGCCCTGAGTCAGGCTCTGTGCTCAGTAGGGAGTCTTCTTGAGAGAATTTCCCTCCCCCTCTCTCTCTGCACCTCTCCCCCCTTATGCATTCTCGCTCTCTCTAAAATTTTTTTAAGAAGACATTTTTAGATGTGGATGGACTCAGAAACATCCAATAATTGAGATCATTAATGAAATGATATAGAAAATTCAGAAACAAATAAAATATTGGAGGCTGTCAGATCTAGGATATAGTGGGTTTACCCTAGGAAGCAGAGATAGGAAATCTTGGGATGACTGATGCCTGGAGAATCACTGGTCCACGGTGGAGCAGAAGATTCCAGGGTCTCCAAAGAATGGCTATGAAGGAAGTAGATCCCATGCAGATATGACCGATAGGCTAGATAATTTGAGAAAATCGTAAAGACACACCATTCTCTTGTCAACAAGAGGAAATCAAGGCAATTGGCAATCCTGGTGCAGGGCTGGGAACTGTATAAAAAAGTCATGGTTGATTTCTGGTTCCTGTAATAACCTGACTAACCAAGCAGCAACAAAATACCTTAAAATGATCATTTTACATGTTTTGCTGAGCTGGCAAGAAAATAAGGAAAATCCTCAGAGGCCAATTACAGAGCTAATGCATGAATCCAGTGAAATTAGCTCTGAAGCTGCTGACTGCCCAAAGGGCATCCACATTACTCTGTTACCCAAATATTCACTTTTTACAATTGCCCAGGGAACAGAGACTAGGTCTAGGAATGTGTTTCCTTCTTACAAAATGTCCCTTACCTAACAAAGAGTTGGTACAAAAATTCCTGTGGGTCTGAGACATCTTCAGTGAAATGGAATCTGGAAAACCAACCCACCAAATAGACAAACAAACAAAAACAACTAAATTCAACCCCACAAAAGGAGAGACCAAAGCAAAGTACCTATCATTACCTTGTCTCTGGATGAAAAGAAAAAATACCTTGTTTCATAATTTGCAGTGATGGGCTGGCTTTTACATGGATTTGAGGTCTTGATCAATGCTGTGGGAATATTCTAAAAACAAGCAAAGTAAATAATAAATATACTGAAAAGCCAGTTGAAAGTGATTCCAGGAATTTACAATGCCTCTGGGAAGGATCAAACGCAATCGTTTTCAGAGAAACTGCCCTACATGTAGTCCTCAAAGAATTCTCACTATCCTACTGATAAATTTCCAATAAATATGAGCTCACAATAAAAGCAAAACAAAACAAACAAAGACCTAAAGACAAAGCATACAAGGAGAAAGACATCATAACTGAGAATAAGCCAATAAAACAAGAGCAGAAAAGACTCCAGAAATTGTTTTTATTAGATACAAAATATGTGTAAGAATGTTTAATATGATTGCAGAAATCACATGGAATTTTTAAAAGTATGAGTAAAGAACAAAAGAGTAATAACAATGAGCAGATGAAGGATAATAAAAAGAATCGGCTAGAACTTACATAAGTGGGAAGAAAAAAAGCCCAACCCTGATTTGTTACTTGATTGTGAACTGAGAGAGCTGTTTTACTAAAGGCCTATAAACTTTGGGTGCAGGAATTTTTGCCACGAGACATGCCAAATTAAGTTTAATGGGAGACTTGGTGGTAGCAGTGGAAACAGTATGCAAAACACCTAGTCAGCACATTCAGAAAAGCGGGGTTTGGTTTGAGCCAAGATTCTAAGGAGTGGCCAGGGTCATTGACCTGGTGTATTATTTTATTTTAGGGCTCTTTTGGCTAAAGCAGTGGCAACTCCCTTATTCCAGCTCCAACATTCCACCAACTGATGGTACCCCCAACCTCCCAATCCCATGGCTTCCACCATCTCCTCCCAGGTTGCTTTCCTGACCTGCATTGCCAACTCACTTGAGGCCTCTCAAGTTCACTAACACCCACCAGTTCTCTCTCAGTGATGTCTCCTATCTCAATGACATGACCTCCTCCAGTTGTTCCAGTCAGAAAGTTCAATCTTCCTTGTCTCCTCTCTTCCCCTAACCCTAACCCCTCCTAAAGTAAATCACTCCAATATTATCAATTATACTCTGCTTGAAAGAAGAGATGCAAAACTCAATCATGTCTTTCTTTTTCATTCTCACGGACACAGGCGGGGCTTGATCTCAGGACCATGAGATCATGACCTGAGTCAAAGGCAGACACCTAACAGACTGAGCCGCCCAGGCACCCCTCGGCATTTTTAAATTTCTAATTTGTTGTGGTTTCTTTTCTCATTTTAAATAATCACTTTAGTACCTAATTTTGTATTTTTAAATTCATATTATTTTACCCTTAAAAAGAGACTCCCAAATTATAAATGCACCAGCTCCGAAAAACCTGGACACACCGCTGCTGTTATCAGAGGGACCATTTCCAAATAAAAACTCAAGTCACCCCACCGTTTCCCCCAGGATAAAAATCCAAATTCCATATCATACTAGATTATCTAATGTCTCATAATCGCACTCTGTCATCCATTCCACTGCCCCAAGACTGTCTCTATATTCTAGACATTATCCTGTTTAGGACTGGCAAAATGGCAGTGTGCCTTCCGACCATCCATCTGTCCATTCACTAGGCACATTCAGGTTGGCATTGCTTCCCCTCACTCTTCTCCTCATCAAGAACCACCCAGATTAACCAATCTCTAAGCAGTGCTCTCCTCAACGTTCTTCCCCATGACACATTCTCCTTACATGTCATAACTTTTACCGCATTTGTCAACATTGTACTTATTTGGTTTTACTTCTATTTTCGTGTTTTATATTTTACTCAAGAGATTCCAAAACTCTCTGAGAGCAGAGATCATAACCTTCTTAACTAGCATATAAACCTAGCAAATAGGGGTGCCTGGGTGGCTCAGTTGGTTAAGCATCCGCCTTCAGCTCAGGTCATGATCCCAGGTTGCTGGGATCGAGCCCTAAATCAGGCTCCTTGCTCAGGAGGGAGTCTGCTTCTCCCCCTGCTTGTGCCCACTCTCTCTCTCTCTCTCTGCAAATAAATATTTTTTAAAAAATCCTAGCATATAGTAGGTGCTCAGTAAGTATTTATTGAGCAAATGAAAAGTAAAATTGTAGCAGTGAGAAAGATAGCATACAACGAACTGGAGTCAAATGAGGTTTATTTCAGGAGTTTCTGAGCAGAAGGTGAAGATAATATCCTAAATAACCAGTGGGCCAAGTCTTGGTGACTTTACCGCATCCCCAGGGATATTAAAGAATCACCTGGGGAAATACCATTTACACTCTTCAGTAGAAATATCTATGTGCCAGGGCACATACTGAAGAAGATAGGAACCTACACATGGGAATAAAGAAGACAGAAAAATGGAAAGGAAGGGAGGGAGGGACAGACATTATTATAGACAATAAGAAAACTCAGGCAGCTACTCAAGCAAAATGACTTATTTCTCAAGTATAAATCATGTGGATTTCTAAGAGCTAACCCCACTAAACATGCACCTATTTATATATATATAAATCAGATTTCTGTGATTTATATATTTATATATTTTATTCATATATAATTATATGATTTCTATATGATTTATGATTTTTATATTAAATATTTATATATATATATAAATGGTTGTCATTAATGTAAAACCCTGAAAAAGAGAGACTATGGGACAAATGGACCAATATAAGAAGCATACTATTGTCTACGGGAATACACAGAAGTTTCAGTTTTGATTCTAGGGGCGTCTGGGTGGCTCAGTCAATTAAGTATCCAACTCTTGATTTTGGCTCAGGTCACGATCTCAGGGTCATGAGATGGAGCCCCGCCCGGGGTTCCACGCTCACTGAGGAGTCTGCTGGAGATTCTCCCTCTCCCTCTGCCCCCCACCCCACTCATGCACATGCTTGCACACACTCTCCCTCTCAAATAAATAAATCTTTTTAAAAAAAAAAAGTTTAATTTGCAAATATCTTCTCCCATTCTGTGGGTTGCCTCTTAGTTTTGTTGACTGTTTCCTTTGCTGTGCAAAAGCTTTTGATCTTGATGAAGTCCCAATAGTTCATTTTTGCCTTTGTTTCCCTTGCCCTTGGAGATGTGTCTTGAAAGAAGTTGGTGGGGTGGTGATGAATGGGGCAATAGAATGGTGGGTACTAGGGAGGGCATGTATGGTGATGAGCACCAGGTGTTACATGTAACTAATGAACACTGAACACCACATCAAAAACTACTGAACATAATACAAAAGAAAAGTTTCAGTTTTAATTCTGTCATTCCCTCTCTAGAGCCTTAGAAAATTCCACCTGTCATGCCACTCTATAGTCAAAATCTCTAACACAGCCAAAACCTTAAATAGATGTGGCCTGCACTGATCACTAGCCATAGTAAAAGTTTCTTAGAAAAACCTGCTAAATCTTCAAATCTGAAAAGAACAGCCAGCTGCTATTCTAGAATCTTCGAATCCGCCTGTAGAAAGGACCACAAGAAGTTACCAGGTTCATTTCCCTTCCTACAAAAGTACACAATTCCCAGATTCTTGGCAATTTTGCCTCAGCCCTACTGACTTCCAAAAAAGTTCATGCAGTCTTGCTTGGTAGTTTTATAAGGGATCACCATGATAATATTTTCCCTTGCTTCCACTCAACCCTTCATGCTACAGCTTGTTCCACCATTACAATAAACAAACAAATAAACTAAAATGTGCCAGTGGCTTTGAGACCAGGCAGTGGGTTTCTTGGAGTGAGACAGTAAAAACTTTAAGTGTTTGGAAAAAGCTGTTCCTCCACAGTCAAAGGCTTGCACAAAAGTGAGGAAAATCTCAATGAAACTAAAGGAAGGGAAATCTTGGTGAAGAAGTGGCAGAAGGAGTGGGGAGTCACCTGGGTGGGTCAGTCAGTTAAGTGTCCAGCTCTTGATTCCAGCCCAGATAGATCATGATCTCAGGATCGTGAGATCAAGCCCTACACTGGGATCTGTGCTCAGTGTAGAGCCTGCTTGAGATTCTCCCTCTCCCTCTAACCCTCCCCCAACCTGAGTGCATACACATTCACTCTAAAGAAATAAAATTTGTAAAATAAACAAAAAATAATGTTAGAAGGTTTAGCAACACTGCTGTCTGGAGTTATGTAGAAAGTAGAAAACCGGGTGCCTGGGTGGCTCAGTGGGTTAAAGCCTCTGCCTTTAGCTCAGGTCATGATCTCAGGGTCCTAGGATCAAGGCCCGCATTGGGCTCTCTGCTCAGCGGGAAGCCTGCTTCCTCCTCTCTCTCTGCCTGCCTCTCTGCCAACTTGTGATCTCTCCCTCTCTCTCTCTTTAGTAAATAAATGAAATCTTTTTAAAAAAACAAAGTAGAAAACCTAATAAACTGCTAATTTGGCGAGATTTCTATACAATTGTTAAAGGTGCCACCTGTTTCTCTTTTAGTGCTTATTGTAAACTGTGAGAGAGCTAAATTGAGGAAAGGACCATTAAACACAAAGGAGCCGAGACTGGGTGGTTCTGAAAATTCTCAGCACCTTCCAAGGGCAAATGATGGCTCTAAAATTAAGTCATGACTTCCAAGCAAAGACCAAGCTCAGAGCAACTGTCAGGAAACGTGGTACAAAGATGAAGCCAATGGTTTGAATGTAAAGGATTTTCTTGAGCCCTCAGAAGACTCTCCCCTTGAGTGTGAGCTCAATGTCTTGATTCACCGCTAACAAAAAGAATATTACAGAAGGGATGGGTTCGGGGCACCTGGGTGGCTCAGTGGTTAAGCCTCTGCCTTCGGCTCAGGTCATGATCCCAGGGTCCTGGAATCGAGCCCCGCTTCGGGCTCTCTGCTCAGCAGGGAGCCTGCTTCCTCCTCTCTCTCTGCCTGCCTCTCTGCCTACTTGTGATCTCTGTCTGTCAAATAAATAAAATCTTTAAAAAAAAAAAAAAAAAGAAGGGATGGGTTCACTCTCTCTCTCAGTCTCAAATCTCTCTGGAGAAGTCAGCTGCCATGTCAAGAGGTCCTATGAAGAGACTCACATTGTGAGAGACAAAGGGCCAGCAATGCCCGCGGGAGCTCAGAAGTGGACCCCATGCCCCCATTAAACCAACTGACGAGACCACACACCCAGCCAACTGCCTGACTCAACCTTATGGAGGCCCTTCAGCCAGAAGTACCCAGCTAAGCCATGCTCAGATTCCTGGTCTATTAAAATCCATTTAAAATTTTTGAAAAACATTAGATAAAAAAATATCTGTTTTCAACCTCTGAATTTGAGGGTAATGTGTTACATGGCAATGGATACCTAATACAGATATTTAGAAAAATAGTAAGACGGTCTCTGCTGGCACATCCAGAGGAGCTGTATGGCCAATAAAAAGCCAATGGGGATGAGGCATAGAAAGAAATGTCTGCTGTAGCCCTTCCTCACCAAGCACAGGCATGTGCACACCCATTTACACATACACACACATCCACAGACCCTCACTCACTGTGTCCATATATCTGTAGGGGGAACAATAATTCTCCTGTCCACATAATCCAGAGAGTGTGTAGGTTGGTCGGAGAATATGGCGAGGCATATAAACATGGTCGGGGACACCGAGTCAAAGAACATCTTGCTATGAGACAAATGAAGAGAGAATATAGTTGTCTCTAGTGGAAGCAAGCGAGAAAAAATGGGAAGGGAAAGCAAGAAGGAAGAAAACTGTGCTTTGTTTAAATACGAAGGCCACGACACTCAAGAGTTGAGGTAAAATGCATAGAAGAAATTTCAAGAAACATATTCTAGAATATTCCATATGTCACGTGCATTAAATCAGTACCACAGTCTTCCAGGGCACTGTCCACATATTTGTGGACAAATATGTGGACAGTGCAGCACTGAGACCAGACTCAATGTGGTTTTTTCTTCCTTGAGGTATAGTTCTGCATCAAGAATTCCAATGGAGAAAACTGCCTTTTGGGGGACAGCAAAATTAAACAAGCGGGACGTACTCACTAGATAAATAAAGCATGTGAAGGCCAGAGAACTAAAGTTATACACCCACATCCTCACAGCTAATGAGGGGCAGAGTTGGAGAAAAGGATCCCAGGCTGACTTACTTTTCATAGGACCACTGATGTGTGAGAAAAGACATTTTTAGCAGCAAAGGGAACATCAGGAGGCCGGTTGCTAAAAATAGAGCAAGCAGAGTGATTGTCTAAACTAGAAAGAGAGAAAAAAAAAAAAGAAATGGCCAGAATCATGAGGGTAGAAATAGAAGATATTAAAACTCAATTTTAGGGGTGCCTGGGTAGCTCAGTGGGTTAAGTCTCTGCCTTTGGCTCAGGTCATGATCTCAGGGTCCTGGGATCGAGTCCCGCATCAGGCTCTCTGCTTGGCAGGGAGCCTGCTTCTTCCTCTCTCTCTGCCTGCCTCTCTGCCTACTTGTGATCTCTCTCTGTCAAATAAATAAATAAAATCCTTAAAAAAAAAAAAACTCAATTTTACTATTCCATTGATTTCAAGCAACAGTACAGAAGCAGGATGGGTTTCCCCCAAGGATGCCGGCGTCCAGGCTATGGGATCCCTGGTATAAGGTAGCCTGTAAAGTAAATATTCATTTTGAACCAATTAGAAGAGAACTGATTTTCACTGCAATCTGTTAAAACAAAACAAACAAAAAAGACTAAAATTCAGCTTTAGCCACCATTAGCTATAAACACTGGCATTCCAGAAACTATGCAGATGATTGATAAAGCAAAGCCCCAAGCTGGAATGTGTTCAGGGACATGCTAAACATATTCTGTGGCTTTGCTCATCCTTCAAGGAAATGGTCAGCACATTCTAAGCAAATGGCTCATAGAGACGCACATTCAGAATCTGGGTTTGGTTGCTATTTGTAAATTGCCTCAATGTTTGCAAATGCCTGTATGTGTGTGTTCCTTGAGGACAAGGTGGAGATCAAAAAGAATGGGAACGCTCTTGCCAACCCTCCGAGGCAGGCCAACGACGAACTTGAGATCAATCCCACAACCCTCAATTTTACAATCCCAGAAAGATTTGAACTTCAGCAACAGCGTTGCTAAGCTGCCAGGTTTCTAAGTCATGGATAAAAATCCATCGTTTTTGTTTTGTTTTCCTTTTTGTCTTGTTTTTGTTCATTGCTGGGGTCAAGAGACTGATCTTCTCCAAGAGGTTACAAAGTCCACAAAAAACGGACACAGGAAAATTTCTTGAGCATCCTTTTATCAAAGTCTGCAGCGTACTAAAATAAGGGAACAGATTTCAGGTGGGCCCAAGTGCCTTTATTATTAGCATCACACCACAAGACAAGACACTGAGCTGATGCTTCTCCGTGACCTCAGCAGAAGACCATTGAGTCCGCCTACAGACAGTGTAAGTTCTGCAAAGACGGAGCAATGGACCATAGCCAGCCAACCAGAATATTCTGGAAGCACACGCTTTCCCCACAGGGTCAAAAGATACACAAATGCTAGGAAAATATATCAAAGAGACTACCACTTTGGACCCCCAAATATTTATGTACATTTAGCATCCCACTGTTTTCATAATCAAAGCCCCGATACCGGGAGAGAAAAATTTGCTGGGGAGGATTATCACAATAAGGTGAATTTTAACAGAAACATAAAACCTCAGAACTCCTATAAATATGCTGGATAGTGAGGTCGGGACCAAAGCAGAAGAAATGAGGAGAATTTGCCTGGTGCGTTCCACGCAGAAAACAATCTGAAGTGGGGACAAGTCTAGGGTCTCTTTCTCTTGTGAACAAGGTGGAATCGGGGCTTGGATTAGATTCTAAATAGAATTCACTCAACAGGCTTCTACAGTAGGCAAAATTCCTCCAATTAATTAGAATGGCAAAGCCGTGTGCGTACATATACAAAAAAACAAATATGTGTGCGCGTACATATACACAAAAACAAATGTGCAGATTCTAAGTACATCCCAGGCTGGCTCAGAGCCAGATAAACACGTGACCTAAAAACCTTTGTAACTGTAGCGGGCTCAAGTCTGGAAAAGTGATTAAATATCTAAATGCAAGTGTCACCACTCTGTGCCTCCCCCCCACCACACACACACACACCCCAGGGATGTTGGGAGAGAAAGGAAGGCTCCTATATCCTAATTAAAAGTCCAAGCTTTTGCCCCATGGAATGCAAAACGCCTTTGGATACAGGAAACTGTTCTTCATCCAGCTCCACTCATAAAGCTGTCAATAAGTTGAGAAAGTAGCCTTGATGGTGTGGAAAAAACCACTTCTTTTAAAGCGTGGGCCGCTAATAAAAATCTTTTCTGTTCAATGAAGTCCAACAAATCATCTAGGATCATATAAATAGCAAATTTAACAGCAAATTAGCAAGGCTTATAAAATATATGACCACTTAGGCAGCCAGGAAAGCTAAAAATCAAGGTTGGAGAATTACTAGATTTCGGCTCAAAGAATTTTTTTTTTTTTTGGTCTTTTTAGGCTTTTCATCGGAAGACTTTAAAACTGCATTTTGAATGACTAAACTACCTTTAAAAGGGGATACAATCAAATGAGCTGCTTTTTGCAAGGGTTGGGCCTTGCACACTTGATAACCACCCAAAAGTGAGTAATGATCTGCTCACCACGAGGGATCGGTGTGGAAGATTCCAGATTAGTCATACCTAGCATATGATCTTCTGATTTTCTGGTCATGGGCATTAGACATGTATAAAAAAAATCTAGCAACTACAGTTATGGGGGGGGAAATGATCCTATCATCTCTAGATGATGTACCAGACCCTAATGCTTCCAGAGAAATAAAAGAGGGGCTTTCCTTTGAGATTCTGATAAAGCTGGGAGCCAGAGTGTGCTTTGAAGAGTCATTGATATCATGACTATTAAGCCTGTAAATTCCCCCATTGCTTTCCCTCCCCCCGTTAGAGGGATTCTCACTAGTTGTGTTCCAGAAAACAGACAGGTACTCGCACATTCCTTATGTTTTATGGAAGGTTATGTGCACTCTTCACTGAAAGTAAATTCTCAGAGCTGGTCACTGCAATAAAAAGCCCTTTTCACCGTATTTTGGCTCACGCAGTCCCTGGTTGGCTCTGAAACATTTTTAAGAACACAGACAAGAGGGGAAAAAATCAGTATTTTTGGAGTTTCCACCTTTACTAAGTATTAGAAGAGTCGACGTGTTTTAAGATGATTTCTTGCCTGGTTGTTTAGAGCTTTCACGGTGTGTCTGGAACTTGTGTTTCTAAGGATGCTTTTTCAAGAACATCTGGATGCATGACAGCTGGAAATAAGCATCCCAATTCTTTTTCTTCAACTTCCCCACCTCTTAAGAATTAAAGAAGGTGATTATTAGAGACACAAAGGAGGGAAGGGACTTTGTGTTCTGCTCAAGCATGGAAACAAAGCGCATCTTCCGGGTCCTGCGGATTTGGACTATAGTCCCCGGCTGTGAGGAGGGCACAGCAGGGATGGAGATGACCACACAAGGCTTCAGAGCACCACCGTCCAGCCAAAATACGATGTGATGCACAAACATGAGCCACGTATGTAAGTTTCAAATTTCTGGCAGCCACATTTTTTCAAAAAGTCAAAAAGTTGTGAAAGTCATTTTTTTTATTTTTATATTTTTTCAGTGTTCCAAGATTCATTGTTTATGCACCATACCCAGCACTCCATGCAATACGTGCCCTCCTTCATACCTCTACAGACGAGTGGATCAAGAAGATATGGTCCACATATACCATGGAATATTACTCAGACATCAGAAAGGTGAAAGTAATTTTAACGGATTTTATTTAACCCATCACAGCAACACGTGATTATCAATGAGATGATTTACATTCTTTTGCTGAACTAAGTCTTCAAATCCAGTGTATATTTTATATTTACAGTACATCTCCATTGGACCGGCACATTCCAAGTGATCAGTGACCACCTGTGGGTAGGGGAACGTCGGTTTATAGGACAAGGTCAACTACACAGAGAACCAGGGATACGAGGCTTCTCCTTAAAACATCTTCTGCATGAATTTAGTAATACACGTTTCTGAACTGCTGGGGCTCTTCCCGATGTTGTAGGAGCCCCTCCCCACCCCACCCCCAATCTATGTCCTGTGCACCAAGAAGACGCAGCAACACCATTTGCTGTCCGAACGTAAAATCACATTCAGAATCACCGCTTCCTCCTACATCTTCCCTCCGGCCACCCCTACAAACACGCATATGCTGCACCTTCATTTTCATAAATACAGAGAAGAAACTACATAAAGACCCAATTTCCCCACAAATGTTTATTCAATAATACAATAATTTTTTTTAATTTAAAGTTTTTTTTTTTTTTTTAACTTGAGACAAAGAATGAGCAAGAGAGAGCATAAGCTGGGGAAGGGGCAGAGGGAGAGGGAGGAACAGACACCCCGCTGAGCAGGGAACCCAACATGGGACTCGATTCCAGGACCCCAGGATCAGGACCTGAGCTGAAGGCAGACGCTTAACTGACTGAGCCACCCAGGTGCCCAATGATAATTATTTTGTTAAAAAAAAAAAAAAAAGCAAGACAGTGATTCAACACGACGATTAAATTCAACACATATACTGAGAGGGTCTCAGGAGTCCCAAAATTGTGCTAAGTATTAAAAGGGATGAAGAAAGAAAGAAATGCCCTGTAGGAGATCCACCTTTGGCAAAATACAAATACAAATAAAAAATAAAATAAAATGATAAAGTTTTTTAAAAATTAAAAAATTATAAAAGCATACAAACACATAAAATAAATAATAAAACAAATGAGAATGTAATTAACCACCAGAATGAAGGTGTGAGGAATTAAGGCCGACCACCAAGTTAAAGGGAATGGCCCCTGCAAGGATTGCCCTCGCTTCTGACCGATTACCAATTCTGGGGTCCCTGGTTCAGGCTGCTGTCACAAAAGTAGCACAGACTGGACGATTCAAACAATAAACCTTTATTTCTCACAGTTTGGGAGGCTGGGAAGTCCAAGACTAAGTTGCTGGCAGGTTCCGCATCTTCTGATGAAGGTGAGGACTCTCTTCTTGGGTTGTAGACTGCTGTCTTCTCACTAGGTCCTCGCATGACAGAAGGGGCGAGGGAGCGCCCTGGAGATGTTTTCTAAAGGGCATTACCCCCATTCGCGCTCATGATATAATAACCCCTCAAATATCCCAGCTCCTTATATCAATACTTGGGGATTAGGATTTTAACATATGAATTCTGGAGGGATACAAATATTCAGTCCATAAAAGGGGACTGCCCCAAAGCCACTCTCAGTTTTAATAATTCACTAAACGGACTAAGGGAACTTCAGTGAAAGCTGTTATACTCGTGGTTATGCTTAATTATAGGGAAAGGATGCAAATTAAAATCAGCCAAGGGAAGGGACACATAGGGCAGAGGCCGGGAAACTTCCAAATGCAAAGCTTCTGGTCATTGGTCATCGCTTCCCTGTGGGGTCATGGACAAGGTTAACTCTTCCCAGTCACTGTGGGTGACAATACACAGAGAGTACCACCAACCTGGGAAGAAGTTTAGCCCAGCCTTTGGTGTCCAGAGTCTTTATCAAGACTCAATCCCATACTGCCTGCATGGCCGACCCCAGGTGCCCAGCCCCCTTCCAGAGGTGGGGTTCATGCCTTCAGTCTCCAGTCCCTCCAGAGGCCAGAACTGATCCCACATGGCCCCAAAGCCCAACATGAACCACATGGTTAGAATGAAGAATGCCAAGGCCGCAAGCAAACAAAGACAGTTCTAGGAGGCGGAATGTTCCAGGAGGTGTCTAAAGATCACCCCCCCCCCCCACCAATGGCTTTGTGCACCAAACCCAGGCATCCCTTTGGATAAGGTTAATTCTTCACTAGACAGAGGGGACAGGAACTGTCAGAATACGGAAAGATCAGGGTGGACGGGAGGAAGCGGAAACAGGAAGAGATCTGTATTTTTATTCAGTACTTCAGACATTACAGTGAAGTGAATTCTAATAAAAATGGAGAAGCTCTAGAGATCCTTGGTCAGGGGAGCAGGAAAATGCCCACATCAGAATGCTTCCGGAAGATGAGCGCGATTCTGAACTCTGCTTCTGTCTGTCTCTGTCTCTCCCTACTCTCTTCCCAGGGAATCATACCCAGACTCATGTTTTTTGATAAGCTGATCATGCTCTAATTTGTATCTTTAGACTTAAACTCTATCTGGAGCTCTGGACTCACGTGACATATGGTCTACCTAACATTCCTTAATCCTTCTTCCACTCTCAACCAACATCTAGTCCAGCAGCACTGAGACCCCAAATCCAAACTCCATCTTAAGACTGACCACATCCGGCCAAGCCCACTGCCTGAGGCGACCCTGGTCCAACCCAGCTTCAACTCTCCATTTAGATTCCTCTGATCGAACTGCCCATAGCTGTCCTTTTCCCCTGCACGACTCACTCCCCACGCAGCAGCCCAAGTGATCCTTTTAAGGTATATGTCACCTCATGTGACACCTCGACTTAAAGCCCCTCAATGGAGCTCCCCAGCTCATTTAAAATAATACACAAGTTCCCACCATCACCTTCAAAACCCTGCGTGGTTGCACTGCCCCCAACTTCAACTCCTGTATCTCTCTCTTTCTCCATCCTCACTGGCTTCTCTCCTGAACACAGTGAGCTCCTTCCCATCTCTGGGCCTCTTTGTGCTCTTCTCTCAGATCCTGCCATAGCTGCTGTCTTCTTATCATTTAAGTCTGGGCTCAAAAACTAGCTCCCCTGAGAGGTCTTCCCTGACCATCCAATCGGATAGCACCCACTTCTCATCAGAGCACCCCATTTTGCTTCCTTAATATTAAGTATCAGTCTCTTGACTTAGTTTGTATATTTACCTTGTATCTGTTTACTTGGGTTTTTGTTTTTGCTTTTTGAGAAAGAGAGAGACAGAGAGAGCATGAGCAGGAGGAGGGTCAAAGGGAGCAGACTCCCCACTGAGCGGGAAGCCTGACATGGGGCTCGATCTCAAGACCCTGAGACCATGACCTGAGCTGAAATCAGACGTTTAACCTACTGAGCCACCCAGGTGCCCTTGTTTACTCTCTTTCTCTCTTAGCAGAGAAACTCCCTGTGTGTCTGTGTGTGATGCCTCCTCTCTAACAATAAATTATAATAAACTTTATCCTCGACCTTATCCTAACTTTCTCCTTCAAAGATCCTGAAGTACCCATTTGCTCTAACTATTAAAGTTACGGCTTCTGAAATTGGGACAAAGCATGGAATCAGTGGTTTTGAGATCATGGCATTCCCAAACCATGTAACATGAGGTTCTCAGTTCCTCAACTCATTCGATTTTTCTGCTGGAGTATTTTTTCATGTTGAGCTCTCCAGAGTACCTAGTTTGCTTGGTGTCTTTGCTCCTGAGTGATGATCATGCAAGTCTTCTGTTCTCATCACAGTTTTCTCTTGTTCATTTTGCAACAAGGCTCAGTATCTTATCACAGACAGGTGCCAGTGGAACGGACCCTCAGTGGTCACATTTCTAAGCAGCTGAGCTGGAGAGTTTACGGTCTGGAAGACTTCCCCAGGGCCCTTAAAATAGCTACCCACTCCACCTAAGTTTACAATAGCCCTGGTTAGGGGAATAAGAAAATATTAGTACAACATATTTCAATAGTACATGGGTGGGATTAGTGAGATCCTGAAATTCTAGGAAGCAGCAGGAATCAAAGGGAAGAGATGTTTTAAACAAATAAACAGCAAATAGCAACTGCTTGGGACAGGGAACAACAAAGAGAGTAAAAATTCAAACATGATACAAGATACTGAGACTTGTTGCAAAATGAACAAGAGAAAGCTGTGATGAGAACAGAATTTTGGCGAGGGGGAACATGTCAAGTTTGGAGTAATGGCAGAACAGCCATCCACAAATGCCAAATAAGCAATTGGCAAACATGGGGATAGAGTTCCATGGTAGCTTGAGGCTGGTGATCTTGCTAACTCACGGCCTTGCCGGCACATGCAAAACCCTTAAGTAATATAAAGGAGAAATTCCTAGGTTCTGAAACACATGCAAAGGGAGATACCATAGTTTCTGGTACAGACAAAAAAAAAAAAAAATCGGCTCATAAATATGAAACACCAAGTATTTAATGACTCAGAACCCAGGTATTAAGTTTGGGTGACATGACTTTCTGAGCAGCAGAATCAGCATAGTAACAGATTATTTCTGGGTCCTGGTGTGGCTATTCCAGCGAGAGATACAATAAAAATCTGGGAGTCCCTTGCTCAAGCCTCTTCAGATTGGATAACTCCATACAGTTACCCAACAGTCCGTCACCACGACCCGGGGTGCACGTGTTCTCATGAAATTCAGAAGGAAGCGACATGTTGCTGAGACATGGTCTTCCTGTATACGGGTTTCATACCGTTTTTTGAGTAAAGCTAATGAGTAGAATTGAAAACAGTCTCGGACTTTTATTTCTAAGACAGTTCACTTCAGTGTGCGTCCTTCAGGACCCAAATCCTAAGACGCAGAAATTTTACGTGAAAAGTAATGAAACATTTTTATGGTAAAAGTCACAAGCCATACAACCATCAGAAAGAGATTATCAGCAATAAATCCATGACTTCAACTGACACAGTGACTGAAATGTCAATAATTTGGGCTGCCTTCAAGGGAAATCCCCTCTCACCCTTGCACCCAGCAGAACAAATGCAAAATTATCCAATACTTACATATTTCCCAAGGGCAAGATTAGGTAATCCTAGCCACAGGTAGCCATAGGATTATGCAATCATAGCCACAGGGGTGTGTGTGTGTGTGTGTGTGTGTGTGTGTGTGTGCAGGCGCGTGCACTACATACATTTACATTATCTATTGATAATATTAAATATTAATTAAATATTTGCGTTATTTAAGGTTTTCATCTAAATTATTGAAACTATGCAACAAATATAATTCTTTTTTTTTTTTAAGATTTTTACTTATTCAGAGAGAGAGCATACAAGCAGGGGAAGAACAAGAGGGAAAAAGAGAATCCCAAGCAGACTGCCCTGAGCATGAGACCCAATACAGGGTTGGATCTCACAACCCTGAGTTCATGACCTGAGCCAAAATCAGGAGTTGGACACTTAACCAACTGAGCCACCCAGGCCCCCTACAACAAATATGATTCTTATAAGGGTGTTTGGTATTCAAGACTTTGTTTTTAGTATAAACTACTAGCCACTACTGGCTCAAACATTACCAAAAAATTACAATATCTTCTCCTGATTACAAAAGCAACATCTGAGTTGGAAACTACAGAAAGGCTCTAAAAAGAAAACTGACATTATAAGTGATTTCTGTGCCATGAGATAAACCTACTTAATTCTTTGAAATATTTCCTTCTGGTCTTTGCACATATAGGTATTTTTAGGGGCGCCCGGGTGGCTCAGTCGGTTAAGCGTCTGCCTTCGGCTCAGGTCGTGATCTCAGGGTCCTGGGATCGAGTCCCGTGGCAGGCTCCCTGCTGAGAGGGGAGCCTGCTTCTCCCTCTCCTCCCCACCTGTGCTCTCCCTCGCAAATAAATAAAATCTTTTTAAAAAATGTTGTGCTGTATTGTGTATATTCATAATTCTTTAAAATCCTGTTTTTATATCCCTTCCTCCTGTTGTATATTTTTTTCTAATTTCTTCATTAACACCACTTTAATATCTGTTTTATTATCTTTTTCTAAGAGCTTTCTATTTGGCAACTTATCGATTCTGCTTTATTAATTTTTTACTGTTTTTATTAATTTCTGCTCTCATTATTCCCTTTCTCCTGACTCCTCAGTTTACTCACTTTATTGTTGTTTTTCTAGTTTCTTCTGTTGAACGCTGAATGTAAGTTGACTCTTTTTGTTCAGTAATGAAACATAATAGTAATATTTTTAATTAGTAGGTTTTCCCATTTTGCCTTTCTAAGGCATAACATTCACCCCAGTCTTATCAGGGCATCCCACCTGCCTGAGAGGTCATCAGGAACTGCTGTAAAATAAATTCAAATGAAAAGACTGAAGCAATGAACATTCAGCTTCCAGCATGGAAGGGTAGGGTTTTACAGCAAGACCCACTTCTGTCTTGAGAAAAGCTTGTCTAGTGTCCTTCTTCTCCTCTCTTATATCAAATGATAGGCTGCAGCGTGTCTAGTAGCAATGATCCTAGCTTGCAGAAGAAAATGGAATAGGTTATACCCTTCCTGCCACTGGGAGAACTAGACAGGACAAAGGAGGAAAGTATCACACGTGTCACCCACTTCCCCTTCCCCACACTCTCGTCCAGAGAAAGAGATGGTTGCAAAAAAACGTTCCTTTATAAAACTCTATCACTGCAATTTTGGCTTTCTCATTCTAAAGAAATATTTTTAAATTTCTATGTATTTTGATTTTGTCCCGTGTTCATCTTACCCTCTTACCACTAATTTCCAGTTGTATCGCAAAATGGTCAGAAATTGTGTCCTACATTCCTCTTTGGAATTTTTTGAGAATTTCTATCAAGTCCAGAAGGCGACAAACTATTTTAGCATTCTATGTGTTGCTTATGACCCTCATTGAGTGTTTATAAATTTCATTGCATTTTAAAATTCAGCAATGGTATTTTTCTTACTAGAAAAAGTTCTGACCTCACATTAGTCCCCATTCCCTGTTTTTTGTTTCAATTTCTATAAGGTTATTATGAAAGTTACAAAGATTAATTAACTTCTTTGATGTTTTTCTTTTCCAACGGAAGTCTAAACTCAGGGTGCATTTTGAAATGTATTAAAACGTGAAGAGTTTTTTCATATGCTTTTATCAAGATTACTTCATATGTTCCTCCTCATGGTCTCATACATTAAATAGGGCAACGTATGTAAGAGATAACTTAGAAATGCATGGGTTCTTAAGGCTTTGATATGAATGAGCATGGTAAGAATTTAGGGAAACGAAAGAGGAAGTGAATGTATAAAGATGGAAAATTCAAAGTCTCAAAAATAAATGAATACGCTAAATATTGTTCAGTTTAATAAAAGTTGACAGAATGAACAAAATTCCTTTAGCTGTAAATTGGCATTAGCAGTTGGAGAGAATTAAGCAACCAGGTCCAACAGCCTCATTGTGCCTTATTATTTCGGATTAAGGGTCATGTGATGATTCTCTGGCAAAAAGCTGAAATTCAAAAACCCAAGTGAATGGACCAAATAGAGTAAGAGACAACATTTCCTCAAGATTTTTGCAATTTTCTTTCTATTATCGGTCTTTTTACATATCTCACTCTCCCATTTGTCTTGTTTCATTTCTATAATAAATCAGCTTCCATTTCTGGACAAACTGGACGTCGCTGTCGTCAATACTGGTTTTCGGCTCCTCATCAACAAGCTTAAAGGCAACAACAAAACCCAAATAACCTTCACCATCTGATTAAAAGACTGCGTGGCAATAACCCTTTAATTTCAGGTTCATCATCTCCCACTATTCAGCAGTCAACCTGGAGAGGTAATCACGGGTCTGCATTAGGGGCAGCCTGGAGGGTGGTCCACATGAGCGGTGTTGAGGTCATTGCAGGGGCAGGGTGAAAGGTCAGCTTTCCCTGCTGCACCTGGAGGATTTATAAATGGGGATATTTTAGTCTCTAGCACAGGCCACTCCTTAGCCTGAGAGAGCACAAATATTTACAGAAGGAAAACCAAATAGGAGCACCGCTGCATTGCTGGGCTGGGCTGCTGAACTTAATGGAGGGTTTCTTTCCCCCTATGGATTTCAAAGCAGCCTGAACTAAGGATCCTAAAGCAAACAGCATATCTGAGATTTAATGGAAAGGAAAACACGCACGTAGCATAAAAGCCCCATTATTATTCCTTAGCACTTAATTTTAGGCAAAGTGCATTGCAGTGACTTTTCGATGTGCCACTTTGTCCCCTTGCCTGTGAAGGAGGTCAGCGGCTCAGCGGTGATATGCTTGGACGACCTCCACCATGAGCCTCAGTCTCCTTGAGGACCAGGAAGCAGGGATGTGCATCTAGGTTAGATGGATTTATGGTGCCGTGACATCCATGAACAGTGCCAGGTGATGGTTCCTACCACCTGAGATGATCACTGGGAAGCTAAATGCCGTAAAGGGAGGGGGTAGAACCCAAGGTTTACCAGTAGTTCCATAGGCCTGGGACTCACACTTGATATTTCCTTTGCTCCTTTGGCCTTTTTTTGAAATTGTGATAATTTGCAAATGGTATAATGCTTGTAATACCACTGTACAGAGCAAAGTAGAAAACATTTCCATCTCCCCAGAAAGCTCCTTGAGTCCTGTTGGTCATTTCTCCCTAGTAACTACTATGCTGATGCTGATCCTGGTGGATTGGTCATGCCCTCTTCTGGCATCACACAACACGCTCCCTCATGCTTGGGCTTTTTGCAATCAGTGTAATGACTGAGGTTCATCCGTGATACTGCATGTATCCATAGCTGGTTCTTTTTATTGGTGAGTAGTGTTCTTCGTACAAATACATCACAGTTTGTGTTATATTCATCTGTTCTCCTGGTGATGGACATGTGGACTGCTGGAAGTCTGGGCCACTGCAGTACAGCTGCTCTGAACTGTTCCGGTACAAGTACCTGTGGGAATGTACACACTCATTGTTCTGGAGCTGGAATTGCTGGATCAGGTAGGGCAGGAAGATGTTTAACTGTAAACAAAAATGGCTAAACAGTTTTCTAAAGTGGCTGAACCGCTTTAGCCTCCCAACGGCAATGTATGAGAGCTTGCTGATCAACATCCTTGACCGTGTTTGGTCTTGTCGGATTTTTACATTTTAACTATTCATGTTGGGGTGGCAGGTAGGGACATCTCATTTGGGTCTTAATTTGCATTTCCTTGATGAATAATGATGTTGAGCAACAATGGTTCATCTGCTTTTGGCAATTCAGATCCCTTCTTTTGTACAGCACCAGACTGAATCTTGCCCATTTTTAATTGGTAGTTTGGTTTTTGTTTTTGATTTGTAGGGTGTAGCATTCTGATGAGTTCTTTGTTAAACATATATATCACTCTAACTTTTATTATTTTTTTTAAGATTTTATTTATTTGACAGAGAGGGAGATCACAAGTAGGCAGAGAGAGAGGGGAAAGCAGACTCCCCACTGAGCAGAGAGCCTGATGCAGGGCTCGATCCCAGGACCCTGAAATCATGACCCAAGCCGAAGGCAGAGGCTTTAACCCACTGAGCCACCCAGGCACCCCACTCTAACTTTTATTAATTCTGTATGCTCATCTATAAAATTGGGTTAACATTGTTTATGAAGATTAAATGAGTTTATGTATTATGCCTTCGGTCACTTCAATTTCTATACTCCTGAACACAGATAGCTTCTGGGGCAAACACCATTTCTTATAATTAATCAAAAATCAAGTGATGTATGAGTGGAAAGTTCCTCATTCCTAAAGCAGGAATTTAAAAGAAATTGTCTTTAAAAAATATAGGCATACAGAGATCACAAAAATTGTAGTTTTTAAAAGTAACTAGTAGAACAAATATTCACATCTTTCTAATGTCTGGTAAAATCACCCACAGAACAAAAGAAACAGACCACATCATGGTAGATTTTTAAAGCTACAAAACCAGAAAATGTATCATGAAGTATATAACGTAATTAAAACCAAAACTATATCACATCATTAAATAAAATGTACTAAATGCATTCATCAATAGAAAAAAGACATTTGGGAGGTGCCTGGGTGGCTCAGTCGGTTAAGCGTCCAACTCTTGGTTTTGGCTCAGGTCATGATCTTGAGGTCCTGGGATCAAGCCCTGTGTCGGGCTCTGTGCTCAGCATGAAGTCTGCTTCAGATTCTCTCCACCCCACCCGCACTCTTTCTCACCAATATTTTTTTTTTTTTTTTAAAGAAAAAAAACATTTGGGTTGGGTCACAAAACAAATGTTCCAGATATTAAGACAGCAGAAACATGATCCAGAAAAATTGGTTATAATGACTTGGCAGTGGAAGTAAAGGAAGGTTAGAAATAACTTTTAACAGTATTTATGTCCACAAAGCAAAAACTATGGGAGGCATTATGGGAAATACATAGAAATACATTAGGAGAAGGATGTTTTAATTCATGTATTTCTGTCCATAAGAGAAAAAATTGAGTGATCATAATAAATAAGAAGTGAAAAGATGAAGAAAAGACTATTTTAAAATTCGGTCAGTCCATGTTATTAAGCCATAAGAAAATATCAATACATTTGAAAAAGATGAGATGTGCAAATTAATATCAAAACAAAAAATAAAAGCCCTACCTCTTAAAAATTTTTAAATACTTTCTCATCAACTCTTAAGTCAATGAGGAAAACTAACGTAATCTGTAGAACTTCAAAAATGAACAATGAAAATTTTACATATTAGACTCCATGAAATACAGCAAAAGCAGTGCTTAGAGGAAAGCTGGTAAGTCTTCAATACATGTTTTAAACGAAAAAATGACAATGTGTGAATTAGGCATTCAACTCAAGAAATCAGAAAACCACCACCAAAGACTGAATAAAACAAAAAGGGATAAATTAAGATGAAAAAAAGAAACGAATGAATTACAGTACAGAAAATGGATTAATAAATAATTCCAAGATCTGGTTCTTTGAAATAGAAAATAGAAAATAAATTAACTTTCATCCTTAAAATTAAAAACAAGCTCAAATAACAACACAAGAAATAACAGGAAACAACCACAAATACAGAGAAATTTTTAAAGAGACAAGTAACTATTTTCCTCTACTTTGTGAAAATAAACCTGAAAGCTTGAATAAAATAAATGCTTTCCTGGGAAAGTATGATTTATTAAAATTGACACCAGAAGATATGAGAAGTCCAAACACATCAATAACACATCAATTATAGTAGAAGAAACAGAGAGAGCTGTCAAGAGGTCCACTCCACAAAATACCCAAATAGAATTGGTTTCATGGCATAAAGATTCCAAATCTTTAAAGGACAGAAAACTGCAATTGTATTTAAACTGTTCAATGAAAAAAAATTAACTTTTACAGAAAAAAAAGTGATAAATTGAACACCTGCAATCATGAATTATCGCATTAAAAAAAAAACAGGGAAGTCAAGAGACAACAGATGGAAAAACACATTTACAACTCCTGTCGCTAATGTTATAAATTTCTCCCAAATCAATATGGAAAGACAACCGCCTAATAGAAAAAATGAGTAAAGTATGTGTGCGCAGTGCACGGGACATACATGTGACTGAAATATATTCATATATCCTTAACTTTACTAATAAGAGAAAGGTAAATTAAAACTAGAATCAAAGAACATTATTCATAATTGGACTGGAGACACAAAGATTTTATAAACCAGGAAGGCTCACTACTGCTTGAGTAATGGCAGACTGCCAATTAAAGTAATAGCTTTTAAATGCTGGATTAATTTATGTATATTTTAACAGGTAAATCATCAAATTTTTAAATATATTACAAAAGAACAGACCATGAAAAGTCCCCCATGTAACCTTGGCCACCCAGCTCCCTTTCCCAAAGTCAATGTTTGTCATGTTACCAGTTTCTGAGGCATTCTTCCAGAACTACTTTAATTATATTCACTGAGTCACTTATTCATTCAAAAACATGGAGCACCTACTATGAGAAGGTACCAAAGGTTTTCGTAAACAAAAAGCTTTCCTCAAATGGATTTTGCCCTCCTAGAGTTTTCATTCCAGTAGGGGAGCCAGGAAAATAAATAAATAGATTTAAAAATAAAAAGATTAAAAAAAAAGGAGAGACATAAATAATGATGAAGAAAAACAATAAAGCAGAAAAGCTGGGTATGAAACTCTGCTATGGGAAGGGTCTGAAATACTAGAAATGCAGGTCAAAGTAGACCTTACTGAGAAAATGGCTTTTTAGCCAAGATTTGAAGGAACCAGGAGAGCCAGCTATGCTGATGGGAAGGGCTGTCCGGGAAGGAACAACAAACAGAAAAGCCTGGAAGCCTCTTACACTTGGTGGGAATGCAAGTTGGTGCAGCCACTTTGGGAAACAGTATGGAAGTTCCTCAAAAAGTTAGAAACAGAGCTACCCTATGACCCAGCAATTGCACTACTGGGTATTTACACCAAAGATACAGATACAGTGAAGAGAAGGGTCATCTATACCCCAGTGTTCATAGCATCAATAGCCACAATTGCCAAGCTGTGGAAAGAGCCAAGATGCCTTTCAACAGATGAATGGAAAAAGAAGATATGGTCCATATATACAACAGAATATTACGCAGCCATCAAAAAGGATGAACGCCCACCACTTGCATCGGCATGGATGGAACTGGAGGAGATTGTGCTGAGTGAAATAAGTCAAGCAGAGAAAGACAATTATCATATGGGTTCACTTATATGTGGAACATAAGGAATAGCATGGAGGACATTAGGAGAAGGAAGGGAAAAATGAAGGGGGGTAGTCAGAGGGGGAGACAAACCATGAGAGACTATGGAATCCAGGAAAAAACTGAGGGTTTCAGAGGGGAAGGGGGCGGAGGGATGGTTGAGCCCACTGATGAGCATTAAGTAGGGCATGGATTGCACGGAGCGCTGGGTGCTATATGCAAACAATGAATCATCGAACACAACATCAAAAACTAATGATGTACTCTAGGGTGACTAGCATAGCAATATAAAATTAAAAAGAAAAATTTAAAAATAAAATTTAAAAAGCCTAGAACAGAGAACATACCCAGCTTGTCTGAGGGATTCTGGGAAGACCAGGATGGCTCGAGCCCAGAGCAAGAGGAGGGGTTTGGGGGAGCGATGGTCCCGTAGGTCATCCTAAGGACTCTGGTTTGTACTCTTAAGAAGATGGGAAATCTTTGAAATGCAGAAAAGGTGCATCATCTTACCCTTCCTTTAAGAAAAACAACCCTATGTAGAAATCCAAGGAGCAAGGAAAGAGGCCGTGACCCGTTCAGAGCTGGTCTCAACCACCCCTGTGAGAGACGGGGGCAGTTTGGACCTGAGTGGTGGCAATGAGGGCAGTGAACAGAGTTGAATTCCAAATCTGTTCTGAAGGCAGAGCAAACATATACTGATTCCCCCCGTCCCTTTTCCGTTTACAGATGCTAGTGCACCAGGCATTCTGTTCTCAAACAGCCTTCTGAGTTTCACACTAGAACTTGGCAGTTTTTCCCCTTGCGTGAATGGAGAGGTTTCTCCTTGTTCTTACGACGGTACCGCAACCCGTTCCGTAAATGTTACCATAATTTATTTAACCGGTCTCATTTGATGGCTGATTCATTCATTTTCTGACCTTTTGCTCTTACTACTATGTGGAAATGAATCATCTTGCATATGGGTCACATCAGGCATTTGAGAGTGTGTCTACAGGATACATTCGTAGGACAGAATCTGTTTAGTTGATGGGTAATTACATTCATAAATTTGACATATATTTTCTCACTACCATTCATCAAAATTGTCTGAGAGGACACTCCCACCAGAATGCACAGGAGCTTCCTTTTTCCTCACACCCTTGTGTCCAGATCAAAAATCAGAGGTGTCCCTCCTGTTCCCAACTCAACAATAATTTTCCAGAGATTATCCAGATTTTTGCTCTATATCTTTACAAAAACTGAGGATGTATGTATTATCATGGGGGATTGCTTGGGGATATGGAGGAATAAAAAGATGGTTCACATTTTTTTTTTTTTAAAGATTTTATTTATTTATTTGACAGAGAGAGATCACAAGTAGACAGAGAGGCAGGCAGAGAGAGAGAGAGAGAGAGAGAGAGGGAAGCAGGCTCCCTGCCGAGCAGAGAGCCCGATGCGGGACTCGATCCCAGGACCCTGAGATCATGACCTGAGCCGAAGGCAGCGGCCCAACCCACTGAGCCACCCAGGCGCCCGGTTCACATTTTTAAAAGGTATTAGCCTCATAATCCATATTTCAGGTTTAACATTTAATAAAATTGAGAATTGGTACCCGACATAAAGTAAATCTCCACTCGCACTTCTTTTATCTGAAAAGCAGTTTCTTTTTGAAAGGAGGAGTAAGTACGATTTTAATGTGAAATATTAGAAGCATTCCCACTGACGTCAGAAATAGGGCAAAATGTCCTTTATTATTGCTGCTGTTCAACATTTCTCAGAGTGTCCCCAACCATGCAAAAAGAATAATCAAGAAAGAAAAAGAAAGAGCACAAATCTGGTCATTTATAAATAACATAATGGCCTGCATTTAAAAACAAAAAAACTGCATTTAAAAACAAAAAAACAAAAAAACAAAAAAACTATAGGAGCGCCTGGGTGGCTCAGTGGGTTAAGCCTCTGCCTATGGCTCAGGTCATGATCTCAGGGTCCTGGGATCGAGCCCCACATTGAGCTCTCTTCTTGGCAGGGAGCCTGCTTCCCCCTCTCTCTC
The DNA here is from genome assembly GCF_002288905.1 of Enhydra lutris kenyoni. Lineage (NCBI taxonomy): Eukaryota > Metazoa > Chordata > Mammalia > Carnivora > Mustelidae > Enhydra > Enhydra lutris. The sequence continues at coordinate 6,767,455 of NW_019154166.1, read as the reverse complement.
TCTCTGTCTGCCTCCCTGCCTACTTGTGATCTTTCTCTGTCAAATAAATAAATAAAATCTTAAAAAAAAAAAAAAAGCTATGAAAGTAAAGCTTTTGGAAGTTCCTTCTATAAAAACTGAAATATCTGGGCGCCTGAGTGGCTCAGTTGGTTGGGCAACTGCCTTCAGCTCGGGTCATGATCCCAGAGTCCTGGGATCGAGTCCCACGTTGGGCTCCCTGCTCCATGGGGTCTGCTTCTCCCTCTGACCTTCTCCTCTCTCATGCTCTCTCTCACTGTCTCTCTGTCAAATAAATAAATAAAAAAAAAAAAAAAAAAAACTGAAATATCTGACATTATTGTAAATTGCATTTCAATTTAAAAGTTAAATCTTTAATACCGAACAGTTTAGCTTATAGAACATAGTACCATGGTAAAAATAATGCATTCACTAAATTAAGAAATCTGGGAATAGAAATGTATTTGAAAACAGCTCTGGTACACACACCATTTCAAAACTGAGTTCAAACAAGCTGTGATATTCTATTAATTGAAGTAGAATTTAGGTACTGTTCTAGGGGCACCTGGGTGACTCAGTCAGTTAAGCATCTGCCTTCAGCTCAGGTCATGATCTCAGGGTCCTGGGATGGAGCACCAAGTCAGGCTCCCTGCCCAGTGGAGTCTGCTTCTCCCTCTTCCTCTGCGCCTCCCCACCACTCATGCTCTCTGTCTCAAATAAATAAATAAAATCTTTAAAAAAAAAAAAAAGGCAGAAGAAGAGTTTGTGACCAAACTGTTAAAACACCACATTAGGTAAAACTATGCAAAAATAATACTGTTAATAAAGATAACGAATCATAGGACAGATATGGGAAGATACACAAGACATGTCAGAACTGTACATACTTATGTATTTGACATCATTTATATTCAGCGCATATATGCAAACACCCCAAAATGAAAATACAATTTTCTTTACACATATATTTATAAACACAGAAATGCAAATCTAGAAGTGTCTATAATGTCATGAGCCATTACCTCTGGTTCTCAGGAGTGGAGTAGGGTAGCGAATGATCTTCTTTATTTTATCTGTACTACTGATTATATTTTACAATGAGAAAGGCATTCATGTATTACTTATATAATTAAAAACACATAGATGGGGAAATTCCGGTGTGCGAATAAAATTAATGGAAGGCAGACTACTCAGTGGAAAAGACTTACGATCATATAAAGATTGGGTAAATGCGATTGTCCCTCGAGAGCTGGGTAAAATCCCAAAACTCAAGGGTCATTCCCAAGACTGGGGTGAAGGCAACTCTTCCTCCCAGGTGAGTCCTTTTGTCTTAGTCAGCATCTTTAAACAATGGGCTATTTAAAATATACGTTGGATAATGACAGCAGCTCTAATAAGCACAGCTCTCTGGCAGAGCTCCCTCTGCCAATATCGGTAGGGGCTAGTTTGCCCCCCATTCACAAGTGAGCTGCCAAAGAGCACCTGTCATGAGAAACTGACCAGCACCTTGACACTGGGAAGGTCTACAAGAGAACAGCAAATCCAGGTGGCCAAATCCGATATTCACCTTATAGTCATCCTGAGTCAGAGTGAAACACTTCCATTCTGTGGTTTCTCACCTTCTAAGCCTGGAAGTCATGATGTACTGAGGATTTTTCTTGTTTAGAAAAAAAGGACTGAATTCTTCAAGCAAAGTGACTCTGTTGATACAGAATATTTTCAAGGACAAGTACCAGAACTCTGGCCCAATGAACACTGGCTTAAATAAGTAAGGATTTCTGGTTTTCGCGTAATGAGCTGGCGATCCTGAGCCTGTGTGTCGTTGGCCACAACTGAGTCCCTTGGCGACCCCTGGGGCACAGGTGACTGGCTTCTCTAGATGCCACAAAGGAGCCAGGCAGAGGAAGGGAGCATCGCAGGTTAGGAGTCAGCACTGCCTTCCAGAATAACATTTCATTGGCTTGCTCTTTTCCTAGAGGTCAAGCCCTTCTTACTTTCCCCCAAGCCTCTCAAGAAGTCCTCCAGAAGATGCTTCACTATCTTGGTGGAACTTTACTTCCAGGTGGATGCAATCATCTAATTGGTCTTGAAGCCCACTTGTAGCATGTACTCTCGGCTCTGTGCACTTGGCTTCGCCAAAAAAAAAAAAAAAAAAGGTCAGTGCTACTTGTACAACAGTATCTTGTGAGTCCTCCCCCACTTCCATGGGGGAACGTGATGGAGTCTTTCATGGTGGAACATGACCACAGTGAGCAGAATGGTAGCCCCACAAAAGATACATCTACCTCTTAAGCCCCAGAACACATGAATGGGAGTTGAATTTGGAAAATGCATCTTGGCAGACACAATCAAATGTCTTGAGATGGAAATCATCCTAGATGATCCAAGTGGCCCTAAGTCCAATGACAGTCAGGAAATGAGAAGACAAACACAGAGGCAAATGTCACATGAGGATGTAGGCAATGATTGGGGTTAGTTAGCCATACACCAACAACTGTCTAGAACCACCAGAATCTAGAACATGCAAGGAAGACTTTTCCCCAAGAGAATTCAGAGGGAGCACAGCTCTGCTGACAGCTTGATTTTAGACCTCTGGCCTCCAGAAGCATGAGAGAATAAACCTCTGTCATTTGAAATCCCCAAGTTTTTAAGAATGTGTTATGGCAATCCTAGGAAGTGAATTAAGCAGCCATCACATTTTTGGTTTTGCCATCTACAAAGTCAACAGATGTCCAGAATTTTGCATAAAGAACTCGAGTTCAAATCACATCAGCTACACTTAGTCTGATTTAGATTTGGAGAGTTGATAAATTTTGTTTTTACATTTTTACATCAAGACTAATCTGGGATTTTTCTAATTCCATAGGATACATTCCCATTTATCAAATGAAACAAGATGGGATTGGGAGGGAGACAAACCATAAGTGACTCTTAATCTCACAAAACAAACTG
>NW_019154166.1:6745627-6764406 GCF_002288905.1 Enhydra lutris kenyoni | reverse complement strand
GTGCTGTGGTGAGTGCTGTGAAGTGTGTAAACCTGGCGATTCACAGACCTGTACCCCTGGGGATAAAAATATATTATATGTTTATAAAAAATAAAATTAAAAAAAAAATTAAAAAAAGGAGATTTTCTCCACTAATCTTCCAAACTATGGATTCAGTCTAGCTAATTTCCCACTCATTGACTCATAAATTCCAAATTCACATGGATTGTCCTTCTCACTGAACCTTCTTAAAGTAGATTTTTAATGACAGCAAAATACATCTTCCAAGCTCCTTCTGAAAATTTAACTCCATACGAGATAGGGGGGACCCAAGATGATCTGAACAAATAAAACATCTCAGTTCCACCCCTGGCACCCCTGGCCCACCCCTATCCTGGTGTCTCACAATCAGTTTTTATTGAAGATTGTAAACCTAATGATCATTTACTTTCTGAACCCCAACTTCAGGTCATCCCCATGATAACATAGTCTGAAATGCCTTTCTGGATGGAGGGAAAGACAGAAGGTTACAGATGACACCTCAAAAGCACTGATATTCATAAAGAAGCATATCACTGTATGATTGTCCATCACATTTATCACACAACAGAAAGGGCTGGAACCACTGCTCTATAGAAAACTACTGTAGCAGAATAGAAACACGCCTGCATTAGGGAGTCATCTAGGCCTGAGTTTAAAACCCTGGCTTCTCCATCACATGTGTAATCTTTGGAAGGTTCCTTACTTTCCCTGGGACCTACTTTCTTCACCTATAAAATGCAGCTGATAATAACTCCTTCTAGGGTTGGATTGGATTAAATGGGTTGGCTCATGTAGGCAACCAGGTACAGTGACTGGCACACACTAGGACTTCAAAGGCAACTAACTGACTTTCTTGAACCTCATCTCCTCAATATTGTTTTTCTTCCTAAGCCTTCCCCAAGTCCTGACGCTTGCACGCACATGGCCCCACTGGTGGACTTAGACTTTGCCCAACTCCCAACTTAAGACCAACATCAAGACTTACACAATAGGGTCACCCACTTTAAAGTCCCCTCTTTGGTCTCATGGTTTTTGGAAGACAACCAGAGCCAGGATCCATCCCTGGTATTCTTCTAGGCCACCAACCCAACTCAGAATCCAATACCCCCAGATTAACCCCTGGCCCCCACACAGTTGCCAACATACTGCTTCTCTCATAGCATCCTGATCCTCACCCTTCCCAAACTTCAAAACTGGTAGGTAGTTGCCTTAATTACTGCCAGCCCTCTTCCCTTAGGCGAGGCACAAGTGTGCACTGACCAATTCCCTTGATTCTCATTCTCTTGCTACCCACCCCATTTTCAGCCACCAACCAGATCACTCCATTTGCCCCTCTCTGCTATCTGAGTGGATAACAGTACTGAGAACTCACTGATGCAATCGTTCAACAAATTGGAAGTACCAGTGTTTTAGGAACCGAGGACACCGTAATAAACACACACACAAAAAAAAACATTGTTTATATACGTACTGTTGCAAAAGATGGAAAACAGATCCATGGTCAAAAATACAAGATACGTGTAAACTTCCTTGAAGAAAATAAATAGGGTAGTGCAATGGGTAGAGGGAGGGGCCATCTGAGCTGAGACCTGGATGAAGGGAAGAAGGTGGGCTTGCAAAGGTCTGAGAGCTGAGCCTTCCTCCCAGAGGTTAGAGCTGCTCCTTAGGCAGCCAGATCTGAATCTGGCTTATACTGAACTTCAGTTTCGGGCGCCTGGGTGGCTCAGTCAGTGAAGCATCCGACTCTTGATTTTGGCTCAGGTCGTGACCTCAGGGCAATGAGATCGAGGCCTGCATTGGACTCCACACTCAGTGTGGATTCTCTGTCTCCCTCTGCCCAACCCCCTTCTGCTCATGTGCTCTAAATACATACATACATATATACATACATATGTACATAAAAATCTTTAAAAAAAAAGAACTTCAGTTCATGCTTGGTGAGTAGGTCTCTGGGGGGCCCCAGTTCTCCAATTACCTGTCCACTCCCAAATCTTGGAGGTTCTAGAATGCATTCAAGCACTTCTTACACTCCCAACAGGACTACTAACACTCAGATGGTCACGATTTATTTATTCATTAATCCACTGACTGAGTATCTATGACGTTGTAAGCAACAAAACAGGTGACGCGGGTACAAAGAGGAGTAAGACAAGGACCCTTGCCTCAAGGAGCCTGAAATAACATTACAGTTGACCTGAATCACGGGCTGCATTTGAAGGTGTGGTAGAGGGGTGTGAGGGGCCTTCTAAGCCAAGCTGAGGCCTGAACATGGGCTGAAATGAACGCACCAAAGATCTGAAACCTAATAAAATGATGATCCAAAAGGAGGACAATGAAATAGGCCAGGTGAGAATGGGGGGTCTGAAGTAAGGCCCAGCACTGAGGATGGCATGAAGGGGACGGACACAAAAGTCTTTAAGAGGTGAAATAGACTGATTATTCCTAAATATCGGACAATCTCATGAGGAAGACGTGGTTATATCCTCCACCACTGAACCCAAGATAAGCTGGAGTCGCTGGAGAACAGACCTGGCTACTGCACTGAGAAACGGAAGGACAGCGAGGCCTGGATCACGTCTGACAGGGAGAGGAAGTATGTGGCCTTGGACCTCCACCCCCGACACCACAGTCATGGCAGGCATCCCCAATCCATCACCACACGCCTTCTCATTGAATTCAGATGTGCCTTCAGCAGCCTCTTCAACACAAGGCTCCGGGCAAAGAGGACAAGAGCCATCAAGGTTGGTGTGCTAATTGCAACCTACTCATCAATGTTGGTGCTCGGCCTAGACGGAAGCCGAAAGACGAAGTTTGGTCATTAGTCAACAGGCAGCAGGAAGCTGCTGAAGGCTTTTGAGGGGGAAGACTGACGTACAGAGAACATTACTTTTGGTAGAAATGTTTTTAAAAAAAGGCTAGAGGAATATATGCCTGCAGGCAGGCAGATGGGTCAGAACTTTATTTCCAGACTTTGGTGGCTGGCAACCAGGAGAGAAGGCAATACTCAGGGACGATCAGGCCCCAGTGTGCCCACCTATTGGCCAAGGCATCTCTATTCCACGATGCCAAGGCCCCCCTTTCTTGCTACATAGGTCATCTCTGAGTTGCACATGAGCCGTGATTATGTTTTGCATGTTTGCACGGGTGTAAACAAAGCACATGTCATATTCTATTTTTTTTAATACATTTAAGATTTAATTTATTTTGAAAGAGAGAGAAAGAGTCTGGAGGGACAGGGAGAGAGAGAATCTCAAGCAGGCTCCCTGCTAAGCATGGAGCCCAAAGGGGGGCTCGATCTCACGACCCTGAGATCATGACGTGAGATGAAATCAAGAGTCACACGCTTTAAGTGACTGGGTCACCCAGGCGCCCCCACACATCATATTTTAATTCCAAACAGCCTCAAATCTCCCATTTAAAGAATTCGAGAAGCCCTCCTTCAGCTTTTCATTGGCTGTCCTTGCCCCTTTAAAATTGTTACTCTTCAGGGCGCCTGGGTGGCTCAGTGGGTTAAAGCCTCTGCTTTCAGCTCAGGTCATGATCCCAGGGTCCTGGGATGGAGTCCCGCATCAGGCTCTCTGCTCAGCAGGGGGCCTGCTTCCCCCTCCTCCTCTGCCTGCCTCTCTGCCTACTTGTGATCTCTGTCTGTCGAATAAATAAATAAAATCTTAAAAAAAAATAAAAAATAAAATAAAATAAAATTGTTACTCTTCTTCAGGCTTTCCTTTGCTATCTTTGGTCCCTCTTCAATTTTGTCCTGACTCTTCTCACCTGAAAACAGGGACAGTGACATTTGAGGAGAACAGCTGTTATGGAAAAGTTAACAGAGCAGACACAATGTCAGTTCCTGGTGGCTCAGCAAGGGCTTTTCCTCCCAATGCTCGTGTCTGACCCAACCTGCCTACAGCTCTTTTTTTTTTTTTTTAAGATTTTTTTTTTTATTTATCTATTTGACAGAGAAAGAGATCACAAGTAGGCAGAGAGACGGGCAGGAAGAGAGAGAAGGAAGCAGGCTCCCCGCTGAGCAGAGAGCCCAATGTGGGGCTCAATCCCAGGACCCTGAGATCATGACCCAAGCCGAAGGCAGAGGCCCAACCCACTGAGCCACCCAGGCATGTCTGCCTACAGCTCTTGATCCAAGCATTCCAGTAAATGGACTTTCCTTTAGCTTTCAAGGCAAGAGGACTTTGCTTAAGTGCACAGCCATGACAGGGAGGCCATCCACGGGGACTTGGAAGGGTACTGAACCAGAAATTTGGAGGCATGGGCTGGAAGCTGTCAATCAGGGATGAAGTACTTATTCCCTGACTTGGGAAATAGCAGAGCTGGAATAGATGTTCTCCAAACCACTCTGTTTGATCCCAGCTCTCTAAGTCTCACTGAAAGGCTGCCATGGGAGCGGCCATCAGTTAAATCAAAGGGAAGCAAGCAGCTTTCGGTCATGAAACAAGACCGTCCAGAACGAGATTCTAATCACCACTTGGCATCTCACAACTCCAGCTAGCCCCAGACTTCTGGCCATGGACTGAGCACTTTGCAAAGATCCCAAAACACCTGGGGTCATTCCAGGGCACTGAAATAATAATTTACGTTCTTCACCCACAGTCTGCTCTTACAAGCGTGCCTTACACATCTCCCGGTCCCACGGCATCAGGAAGGGTTTGCCATTGGGACCTCCAACCTGATGATGATGAGGCCTTAAACAATCCCCCCAACTCTTTGGGCACCTGTAAGTAGCCCCTGGTTCATCCCACACCACTCTATCACGACGACCAAATCAGCACCATATGGTGGATGAGACCAGATTACAGAAGACAGGGTCAGCCTCTGAGGACATCTGGAAGTTCTTTAACACGTGCACGCCGAGGGACCTGAACGGATCATTGATAGCTACTCCTGGGCCTGTCCATGTGCTGAGACACCATCACCGTGCTCCATCTGGCATGCGGTGGGCCCGCTGAGCTACTCAGAGGCCCTTCCTTGCTCAAACAGTGTTTTCATTTTGCTTTTATTATCTCTCTGTCTTGGAGAGTTTGGTGTTCCTTGGAATATGTGAGCTTTATGGGGTGAATAGCTCTGAATCCCCCCAAATTCAGGGCCAAGTGGTGTCCAGGATCTACAGTTGCATTAATGTGGACAAGAACTAGCCATCAGTCTCAAGCCAGCTGGGCTCATTGGTATTTCCTGAGGTTTCCCCAATCAAGGAGGGAGTGAATCACAGAGTAAATAAAGGAGACTGGGCACCAGGAGGTAGAATTTAGTGTTCAAGTTTTTATGGAAATTGGAAAAAGGTACAGCAACTCAATGAACACTGTCCTCCAACTGGGTGGTTTACTTAGCTTTGTGCTCCAAAATTTTGAAGGGCACCTATTTTTTTTTTAAGATTTATTTATTTATTCTAGAGAGAGAGCACACAATGGGAGGAATGGAGGGAGAGGGAGAGAGATCATCTCAAGCAGACTCCACACTGAGCGTGACTCACGACCCTGAGATCACAACCTGAGCCGAAACCAAGAGCTGGTCACTCACCCAACTGTACCACCCAGGCACCCATAAAGAACACCTAATACCCCAATACTGCACTGGCCAATGTGCCATCAGGATATTTCATACACACACACACACACACACACACACACACCCCAAAATTCATATCTGCTTTAAAATAAAGACCGACCAGCAATATTTTTCCAGAATGCAAGACAATTCACCACTGTTGGAATTTAAGAAGTTAACAAGATCATTAGTTACCCTCTTTTGGTATACACCATTTCTGTGCTAAAATTGAAGCCGAAATGCTTTAAATTTAAAGCAAATGAGAAATATTTACTAAGTGTAGTAGTAAACGGAACAACACCCCTCCCGGGTATCAGGTCCTAATCCCTGGAACCTGTAAATGGTACCGATCTAGGAAAAGGGTCTTTGCAGGTATGATTAAGTTAAGGATCCCGAGTTGGGGAGGATGTCCCGAATTGTCCAGATGGGCCCTAAATGCAGTCATGGCTGTCCTTATAAAACAGAGGCAGAGAGACAAAGGACAAGAGGAGGAGGAGGCAGTGTGACTACAGAGGCAGAGACTGGAGTGATGCTCCATGACAAAGAACACCAGAAGACACCAGAAGCTGGAAGAGAAGTGGATTCTCTCCTAGAGCCCATGGAGGGAACTCAGCCTTGTGCACACCTTGCTTTGGGGCCCAGGGAAACTCATTTCACACTCCTGCCCTCCAGAACTGTGAGAGAATGTGTTTCGGTTGATGTAAGCCAGCAGGCTTGTAGAAATTTGCTACAGCAGCCTGAAGGAACAGATTCGGGTACACAAAGCACTTGCTGTAAAATGGTACTCTTTCCTGAAACTGACCTGCCCAAAAATGTGCTGTGGCAGGGGGGCTGAAAGGATCTATCACTTTCCTTCTTAGTATTACCTTCCCCACTTTATAAAGACTAAAAGACACACTTCACACCCACCCCGAATTTTAAAGTGTGACAGCACCCTAGGGTGGGAACTCATCCCAAGGAACATTCAAGATGTTGGTGTTGAGACACTTCTCTTAACCAAGCCACGGTAAACACTCCGTTGTGGGATATGTGCCATATTTATACTATTTCTGGTGGAGTCCAAGCATGACACTCTGGTCTTTATGGAGACGGTATTACCTTCCCCACTTTATAAAGACTAAAAGATGCACTTACATCCAGATGGCCAACAGACACATGATCTCCTATCCTCTGTTGTCGATGGATACATCACTCCTTAGGGAGAGTCTGGTGAGACTGTCTGTGTGAAACACTGAAAGCAGTGGAAGCTTAGTTTAACAAGGCCACACACTGAGGGCAAGAATCCATGCTTCTACATCCAGATGGCCAACAGACACATGAAAAAGTGCTCCACATCACTCGGCATCAGGGAAATACAAATCAAAACCACAATGAGATATCACCTCACATCAGTCAGAATGGCTAAAATTAACAAGTCAGGAAATGACAGATGCGGGCGAGGATGTGGAGAAAGGGGAACCCTCCTACACTGTTGGTGGGAATGCAAGCTGGTGCAACCACTCTGGAAAACAGCATGGAGGTTCCTCAAAAAGTTGATAATAGAGCTACCTTATGACCCAGCAATTGTATTACTGGGTATTTACCCTAAAGATACAAACGTAGTGATCTGAAGGGGCACGTGCACCCGAATGTTTATAGCAGCAATGTCCACAATAGCCAAACTATGGAAAGAACCTAGATGTCCATCAACAGATGAATGGATAAAAAAAATGTGGTGTATATATATACAATGGAATACTATGCAGCCATCAAAAGAAACAAAATCTTGCCATTTGCGATAACCTGGATGGAACTAGAGGGTATTATGCTGAGCGAAATAAGTCAATTGGAGAAAAACAACTATCATATGATCTCCCTGATATGAGGAAGCAGAGATGCAATGTGGGGGGGTTTGGGGGGTAGGAAAAGAACAAATGAAACAAGATGGGATCGGGAGGGAGACAAACCATAAAAGACTCTTAATATCACAAAAAAAACTGAGGGCTGAGGGGGGTGGGGGGTAGGGAGAAGGTGGCTGGGTTATGGACATTGGGGAGCGTATGTGCTATGGTGAGTGCTGTGAAGAGTCTAAACCTGGCGATTCACAGACCTGTACCCCTGGGGCTAATAATACATTATATGTTTATAAAAATTTTTAAAAATTATATTAAAAAAATCCACACTTCTGTCTTTCCCTGTCATACTGCTGAAAGACATACTGTCTTTCCCTGTCACATGCTTTGGGAGCTAAACACACACACACAGGTACCAGGAGCATCCCAGTCGGTTACAGGCACGTCCTCTCTGCACCTTCGGTCCTCGGGAAAAACACAAAGTATCAGCTGCCTATTTTGCACCATTTCAAGAGGGAGGGAGTGAAAACCTGGTGTCTTTCAGCAGATTGAGGAAAAGGAGTAAATAGATCAGGAGTAAGACAGGATTTTATCTCGTCTTCATTATCTGCTCAGACTCATGGGAGAAATCATTTCATTCCCTTTGGTCAGGAGGCTGTTGTAAATTCGTGTTTGGGTTTTACCTGGGGGGCAGATCTTCTGGCCACTGTGTTCTGTAACACCTGCTTGTGCCTTCACTTGGACAATATGCCTGTCAGGTTTGTATTAGCGTCACTGGAATACAACACAGCAATTCACCACACCCATGACTATGCCAGTGACGAGCTCCCTACCTGCTAACTTACTGGGGACCCTAACTATTCTTCATTTGTAATTTATTTGTACAAGTCGATTAAACCCCTCCTTCACACAGAGAACATCTTCTAATGAAAGGGTGCATGGACAAAGTACGCCAAAACGCCGTCTGACACCCTAACATTTAGAAAACATCTGAAGTACGTCCTCCTTCTCAAACTGTGCACATTATCTCAATTCTATCAAACTGTTTTCAACCACGGAATGAACTTGAGAATATCTGTGTGTGCACATACGTTCTCAGGAGTCTGTCATTTATAAAGGTATTTTGACCTAATGTGAGAAGTTGAATTTTGAAATAAACAACTCACTCACTGCTCACAGGCTAGAAGGGGGAAATGGGAAAATGTGAGATTCCAGATTTCATAAGGTTGTCTCAGTTCAGCCCCATCTAATGTTACCTTTCACCAAAGATGCCTGTACGTGTCACAAGTAAAATTTGTTTCATTTGGTCAGTCTCAGTAAAGGTATTTTGTTGTGCCTCCCAGAAATTGAGAAAGTAAATGGCAAATGATTGGACTGACATAGTTTAGGTCAGAAAATGTTAGTTTTTATGATTAATAATTATTTATCTAAATTGCAGTATGTGCATCTTATTTGGTCAATTACTTGCTATTAACTACAATGATAGCTCATTGCAGAATAAACCTTTAACACTTAATGCTTTATAGTCAAAAGAGGAAAAAAATTAATTCAAATATATACATATAATATGTACATAAATGGATAGATATGGATAGATATATGCATGCATACACATGTATCTGTACAGGTATACATTTATATCTACATCTATTTATTTTTAAAGATTTATTGATTTATTTTATAGAAAGAAAGCAAGCATGAGCAAGTGGTGGCAGGCAGAGGGAGAGATAGAAGCAGGATCCCCACAGGCATGGAACCTGGCATAGGGCTCGATCCCAGGACCCTGAGATCACAACCTGACAGATGCTTAACCAACCGAGCCACCCAGATGTTGTGCCCCGCCCCCACACAAACACACACACTTTTCTAAATATTACCCTGTAGGAGCCTAACTGGGGTCATCATCGTACAATGAAGATCAGAGAAAAAAGGGAAAAAGTAACCATTTTTAAACACTGCAGAGCATTTTGTTCTTCCTAGCAAAGGTTGCCTTCAAGAGAAACTGTCTTCCCAGCTATCAGACACATGAAAAAATGTTCATCATCACTAGCCATCAGGGAGATTCAAATCAAAACCACATTGAGATACCACCTTACACCAGTTAGAATGGCCAAAATTAACAAGACAGAAAATAATGTGTGTTGGAGAGGATGCGGAGAAAGGGGAACCCTCTTACACTGTTGGTGGGAATGCAAGTTGGTGCAGCCACTTTGGAGAACAGTGTGGAGATTCCTTAAGATTAAAAATAGAGCTTCCCTATGACCCTGCAATTGCACTACTGGGTATTTACCCCAAAGATACAGATGTAGTGAAAAGAAGGGCCATCTGTACCCCAATGTTCATAGCAGCAATGGACACAATAGCTAAACTGTGGAAAGAACCAAGATGCCCTTCAACAGACGAATGGATAAGGAAGATGTGGTCCATATACACTATGGAGTATTATGCCTCCATCAGAAAGGATGAATACCCAACTTTTGTAGCAACATGGACGGGACTGGAAGAGATGATGCTGAGTGAAATAAGTCAAGCAGAGAGAGTCAATTATCATAGGGTTTCACTTTTTTGTGGAGCATAAGGAATAACACGGAGGACATGGGGAGATGGAGAGGAGAAAGGAGTTGAGGGAAATTGGAGGGGAGATGAACCATGAGAGACTGTGGACTCTGAGAAACAAACTGAGGGTTGTGGGGGGGTGGGAAGTTGGATGAGCCTGGTGGTGGGTATTATGAAGTGCACGTATTGCATGGAGCACTGGGTGTGGTGCATAAACAATGAATTCTGGTACACTCAAATTTAAAAAATAAAAAATTAAAAAAAAAAAAGAGAGAGAGAGAAACTGTCTTCCCAGAGCCTTGACTACTGATGTTTTTTCCAGAGCCTTACTGGCCAGGTGGAAGGAGTACACCCAATTCTACCTCTCTCTATCCTTCCATGTGCAGAAAGGGAAATACCAAATTCCAGCCCACTTTGGCCATTCTGTCTCACCTAAAGGGAAAAAACAAAAGTGAAAAAGCACTGGTGAAATTCATAGGACAGGGACCCAAGCTCACTACAGAACTGAGGTCTAATCACAGAATTCTGCAACGCTTCCCCTCCCTGTACCTTACTGCCACATCATTAAAGGTCTGTTTTCCGTAGTACTGCCTGGCCAACACATTGTGTCCAGCGATCAAGTAAAAACTAGGCACACCAAAAGGTAAAAAACACAGCTCAAGAATATCCAAGAACTGTGGGACAGCTGTAAAAAGGTGTAACACATACCTAATGGGAACACCAGAAGGAAAAGAAAGAGAGGACAGCACAGAAGCAATATATGAAGCAAAAATGTCTGAAAATTCCCCCCAAATTAATGTCAACACCAGACCGTAGATCCAGGAAACTAAGAGAGCACCAAGCAAGATAAATGCCAAAATAAATAAATACATAAATAAATAAATAATAAACTACACCTAGGCATATCATATTCAAACAGCAGAAAATGAAATAAAGGAAAAAATCCTGAAAGAACCCAGACTTAGAACGAACAAACAAACAAACCACCTTATCCAGACAGAACAAATGTAAGAATTACATCTGACTTCTCAGAAACCATGAGAGCAAGAAGGGAATGGAATGAAATATTTAAAGTGTTGAGAAAAAAGCCCACCAACCTTGAATTCTGTAACGCTGCAAAATTACCTTTCGAAAGCAAAGGGGAAATAAAGACTCATTCAGACAAGCAAAAACCAAGGGCATGGGTCATCAGTAGACCTGCCTTGCATGAAATGTTACAAGAAGTTCTTCAGAAAGAGGGGAAATACTGTAGTTCAGAAAGTCAGATCTGGGACGCCTGGGTGGCTCAGTTGGTTAAGCGGCTGCCTTCAGCTCAGATCATGATCCCAACGGTGTGGGATCAAGTCCCACACCAGGCTCCTTGCTCGGCAGGGAGCCTGCTTCTCCCTCTGCCTCTGCCTGCCACTCTGTCTGCCTGTGCTTACTCGCTCTCTCTCTCCCTCTCTGACAAATAAATAAATAAAATCTTAAAAAAAAAAAAAAAAGAAAGTCAGATCTTATAGAGAAAGAAAGAAAGAACACTGGAAAAGGAATAAGTGTAGGGAAAAAATAACTTCTGTTTTTCTTAAATTATCTAACAGGTAACAGTTTGTTGTTTGTTCAAAATAACAATAGCAACAACATAGTTAATGATTCTATCTTATGTATAAGAAAATATAATGACAGCAATGATATAAGGGACAGAAAGATTAGGAACATTTTGTTACTATATGGTACTTCAGCTCTCATGAAGAGGTATAATATTATATTATATTATATTATATTATATTATATTATATTATATTATATTTAAAGTGGACTTGGAGGGGTGTCTGGGTAGCTAGGTCAGTTAAGAACCCAACTCTTGATTTTAGCTCTGATCATGATCTTGGGTTTGTGGGATCAGGCCCCATGTCAGCCCCCATGCTCAGCAGAGAGTTTGCTTGGGATTCTCTCTTCACCCCCCCCCAAATAAATAAATCATTAAAAAAAATAGAAAGTGGTCTTGGATTAGTTGTAAATGTATGTTGTCAACTCAAGACATTAAAACAAACTTTGTAAAAAGTATAACTGATAAGCCAAGAAAGGAGAGAAAGTAGAATCTTATGAATGTTCCATTAAACCCACAAAAGGCAGAAAAGAAGACAAAAGTAGGAAAAGAAACAGAACAAGGCCAATGAATAGAAACAGTAACAAATACGGTAGATATGAATCCAATGAGCTCACTAATAACTTTAAATTCTAATGGTCTAAGAACACCAATTTAAATACAAATTAAAAGTCAGAGTGGATAGGGGTGCCTGGGTAGCTCAGTCAGTCAAGCACCCGCCTTTGGCTTAGGTCAGGATCCCAGGGTCCTGGGATCAAGCCCCACCTTGGGCTTCCTGCTCCTCCCTCTGCTCTCTCTATCTCTGACTCTCTCTCAAATAAATAAATAAATAAAATCTTAAAAAACAAAGAGTGGATGAAAAAACAAGACCCAACTGTATATTGTCTACAAGAGAGCCATTTTAAATATAAAGACACAGAGATCAAAAGTAAAGGGATGGAGAAAGATATACCATGCTAACACTAATCAGAAGAAAGCCAGAGTAGCTACACTAATTTCAGACTGAATGAACTTCAGCACAAGGAAAATAATGAACTTCAGCACCAGGAATAATGAGGGGTATTACATAAGGATAAAAGTGTCAATTCTCTAAGGAATCAAAATACATGTGTCAAAATACATGAGGCAAAAACTAACTGAACTGCAAGAAAAGATGAATCCACTATGAATCCACTGAATGCGTGTACCAGCTGGAGACTTCAAAACCCCTCTATCAGAAAAGAACAGATGGAGCAAGCAGCAAATCCGTAAGATCAATATCTCTCATGAACAGAGATACCAAAATCCTCCACAAAATACTGGCAAATCAAATCCAACTATTATAAAAAGAATTATCCATCACAACCAAGTGGGATTTATCCCAGGTATGAAAGACTGATTCCACCTTTGAAACTCAATTGATGTAATCGACATGCTCAAGAGGAAAAGAATCACATGATCCTATCAATAGATGCAGAAAAAACAGCTGATGAGACCCAACACCCATTCACAGTAAAAACTCTCAGCACACCAGAAATATAAGAGGGCTCTCAATGAGATAGAGAATATCCACAAAAATTCTACCACTAATATCATACTTAATGGTGGAAAACAGCTTTCTCACTAAGATCGGGAACAAAAGCAAGGATGTCCCCTCTTACCAATTTGTCAACCATAGTACTGAGCAAGGAAGCTAATGCAATCAGACAAGAAAAGGAAATTAAAAATATACTGACTGGAAAGGAAGAAATAAACTATCTTTGTACACAAATAAATAATCATCTATGTAAAGAATAAAAAAAACAGACAAAAAAAATGGAAGTAATAAGCAATTATAGCAAGTGTAGATACAAGGGTAATATAAAAAAGCCAGTTACTTTCCTATATACCGACAATTAACAAGCAGAACATAAAATGAAAAAACATCACATTTACATTGAAATAAATAAAAATTTATTTTAATTTATTTTAAATAAAATAAAATTGAAATGAATACATAAAATTGAAATAAATAAAAATTTATTTTAATTTATTTTAAATAAAATAGTTTTAAATAAAATAAAATTTTAAATAAAATAAATACTTTTAATAATTTAAAAAAAATTTTATTAATTTTTTAAAATAAAAATCTATTGTAAATAACAACTTACATAAAATTAAATACTTAGGTATAAATCTAATGAAATATGCTCAGGTTCTACATGAGGAAAACTACAATGGTCTTTTTTGGTTTAATATGTTGAATTATGTTGATTGATTTTCAGATTTAAACCAACCTTGCATTCTCAGGATAAATACCTGTTGGTCACGATGTTCTATTCTTTTCATGTATTATTGGATTTGATTTTCCCATCCAAATACTAACCAGGCCCAACCTCACTTTGCTTCCAAAATTAGACAAGATTGGGTGCATTCAGGGTCTAAAACTTTGTGGGAATTTTTTCATCTGTTTCAACAGATATTCATCTGCACCTTCATTTCCTGGTAAAACTTTTCTGGTTTTTGGGTTTTTTTTGTTTTTTTTTTTTTTCATCATAGTACCAAAGGCCTTGTGGAATTAGCTGTCTTCTGAAAGAGTTTGTGTGAGACTGATATTATTTCTATCTAAAATGTTTGTGTCATTCACCAAACAAATTAGAACTGAAGTTTTCTTTGTGGGAAGTTCCTGCCCCAAATTACATTTCTTTAATTTATGTACATCTTTCTGAATTCTCTATCTCTTCTTGGGTGAGTGTTGGGAATTTGTTATTTCAAAGACTATACAGTCAGGCCTTTTATCACAGAGAACAACAACAAAGACAGTCAAGAACTATTTGTAGATAATAACACAATGTCACACAGCCCTAATTATCCTTAATCGCTATAAAAAAATGAAAGACACTTGGTTCATCTATCCTTTCCAATACACTCATGTCTATATTGTCATGTCCCTGTCCCCCCAAATTATTCTGTCAACCCAACCTCTCCATTTTCTCTCAATAGAATATTTTGGGATTTGTTTGGGTTTTTTTTTACCTCATTACTCAGGACATGTTATTTGACTTCATTATGAATGAAATTGCTGGACCTTCTCCACATTTGCTTACTTTCAGCCCATTCCTGGTTCTTCCTTCTGTATCTCTCCTCTATTTCTCATTCAGCTACCCATAGAAAAATCTCCAACTCTCTTGTGTTGTTGTTCTGTTATATCAGCCCAGCAAAATTCACACCATGGATTAGCTTACCTTTGTACTTGTTGTTCGTACTTCTAGACTTCTAAGGAACAGTGAACGAAATCACATAACCTGGAATGGTAGGACCTCAAATCCACAAGAAATGTCTCCCCAGTCTTCAGCATCAGCACTCTGTGAGAATTTGTCTGTTTTACACATCAAATGTACCTCCTGTGACCATCTCAAACCCACACCATAGAAAATGTACACTACACACTCCTTCTCCTTCTCAACAGACAACTGACCTCCTACTTCAGTAAAATGGAAGTAATAAGATGAAAACCTTCCTGCCAGCCCCTCTGCAAACTTACCAGTATCCCTCAAGGTCATGTTCACTTCTTAATAGCTGAACAGGAGAGATGTCTCTCCTCCTACAAGAAGTTAATCCCTCCACTTATGATCTGGATCCCATTGTCACCATTTTCTTCAAAGATATTGTTCTATCCATGATCTCCCTTCTCACTGGAGATTTCAACACTGCATTCTATCCTGGTTTTTTTTTTCCCCCATCAGCACTTATATATGCTTAATTCTCACTCATTAAAAAAAAATTGTTTTTTAATTTCAAAACTCTCATGAACACCTGTCCCTCATCCAATCTCATTCTCACTTCAAATCCTTTTCACAGACAAACATGTGTAAAGAGTTGCCCACAGCAGCTGCCCAGGCAGCCCATCACACTTAACCGACAATGTCCAGCACATCCAAGCTCTGTCACAGAAACTCTCTTACTCATGATTGCCAATGGATTGATTATCTGTTGCCAGTTCAAATGGCCACATTTGTATCATACTTGACAAAGGGCTCCAAAAAGTTTATAAATGACAGAGAAGTCACAATTGATTCGAATGTTTGTGGATGTGATAAGGTGGCATGGGATGGGACAGACTGAAAATTATACAAAGTTAAAATTACTTGTAATGTTTGAAAACACTAACAACAACAACAACAACAAAGAAGTAGAAAATTCTGATTCAACTCTCTAAGTCTTTGTAAGATTAAGTAACTCCCCCCAAAAGGCACAGAGAAAGCATGAACAATATAATTAGTGAGTCTAAATGAAGAGATGGATATTCACGTTTTTATTAATTAGCACTATTAACCATATTTTAGACCAAAGAAAATACAAATAAATACCCTCCAAAACAAATAATCCATGCCATATTCCCTGGCATTACAACAATAAAACTAGATGTTAGAAACAAAAATTTAAATGAAGAATTCAACCACATTAAAAAGTTAAACTACCGTGATAATTCCTAATTTAAAGAGGAAGTCAAAATGGAAGAGTTAAATAACAATGTAAATATTAAACATCAAAACATATTGGGCAGGGGCGCCTGGGTGGCTCAGTCATGAAGTGTCTGCCTTCAACTCAGAGGTCATGATCTCAGGGTCCTGGGATCAAGCCCCACATTGGGCTCCCTACTTAGCGGGGAGCCTGCTTCTCCCTCTCCCACTCCCCCTGCTTGTATTCCCTCTTTCACTGTCTGTGAAATAAATAAATAAAATCTTTTTTAAAAATTAGGCATAAACAAAGCCAAATTCCAGGGAAAACTCAAACCTTTAAATTATTTTATTATAAACTAGACAGATGGAAAATATAGGACCTAGGCATACAACAGAGGAAATTAATAAAAGGGAACAAAATAGAGATAAGTACTAGGGAGGTACTAACAAAAATAAAAGTAAAATGCATGAATTAGAAATAAAAGCTGGATAGGTTAATAAATCCAAGAGCTGATTTACTCGTCTGGTCATAAAATGAGCACAGCTCTAACGGAATTAAGAATCTAAAATAAGGGGCATCTGGCTGGCTCAGTCAGTAGAGTGTGAAACTCTTGATCTCAAGGTTGTGAGTTCCAGCCCCACAATAGGTGTAGACATTACTTAAAGATAAAATTTTTCAAGAAAAACAAAAAGGAACCTAAAATAAAATCGTATGTGAGAAAGAGGCTTGAAGCCACAGATATAGGAAAAATACAAGTTGCTATGTATGCATTTACTAATAAATCTGATAACTTCAATGAATAAATGTTTTCCATCAAAAACTAAAGTTTCGGGGCGCCTGGGTGGCTCAGTGGGTTAAAGCCTCTGCCTTCGGCTCAGGTCATGGTCCCAGGGTCCTGGGATCGAGCCCCACGTGGGGCTCTCTGCTCAGCGGGGAGCCCGCTTCCTCCTCTCTCTCTCTGCCTGCCTCTCTGCCTACTTGTGATCTCTATCTGTCAAATAAATAAGTAAAATCTTTAAAAAAAAAAACAAAAAAACTAAAGTTTCGGGGGATCTGTCTGGCTGAGATGGTAGAGCACGTGACACTTGATCTCAGAGTTTTGTGAGTTCAAGCCCCACACTGGATGTCGAGATTATTTAAAAGTAAAATCTTAAAACAAAACAAAACAAAACAAAAAAAAACCCACTAAAGTTCCAAGGCTGACCCAAGTTTGAAAACAGAAATAGTTACCAAAAAAAAATTTTTTTTCATGATATTAAAGAATCCTCAATGATGCTGGGCCAGAAAGTTCACCAGCGAGTTCTAGCTAACATCAAGAGGCAGATCATTCAAGTGGCATTTTAATTGTCCCAGAGCAAGTAACCAACAGAGAGCTAGCATAATCTGATACCAAAATCTGAAAAACACTGCCTTAAAGCCATTTTTAGACAAATTTTTAGTTATGAATATAGAGGGAAACTGGTAAGAGAAATATTAGCAAAGCAAACTTAGCCACAGAGTAAATAAATCACACACAATGAAAAGCACTATACTCTTTCCCCAGAATTGCAAAAATGAATCACTCCTTGGAAAAATCTATGAACATAATTAACTATATTAATGGATTAAAGGAGATTTTCTAAAACATATAATCATACTTTTAGTTGCTAAAAATATTTTCTTAATGGAAAAATATGTTGCTAACTTCTCTAAAAGCTTGGCTTTTTGTAGCATAAAGCTATAAGAATTCAATTAATTGAATACATTATATCTATCTGAAACTAACTGCAAATACCACTCTTAACTCCGGGAATCTAGAGACCTTCTATTAAAATCAATAGCATGATGGCAGAAATCCTGTTAGTCAAAGTCAACTCAGAAGTCTTCATAAATACTATCAGAAAGAAATATTTCTGCATATGTATATGCATATATTTATATGTAAATATGCGTGTATATGAATATATGTTAGAATTATGGAAAATTCTCATCATTCACAAATAAAATGCATTAATTCTTAGAAATCCAAAAAACCCAAATGAAAAATTTGAATATAACACATGATTTTGGTCTGGTCACTTTAACAGGCCGTGATCGTATAGTGGTTAGTACTCAGCGTTGTGTGGTCACTTTAATAGAAACCTATGAAAATCAATAGCCAATTTACATTCCTCTAATAACCAGTGTATCATTCAGGATTGCTTTGGTGGCCAATGACTGAAATCAGTCTGGACAAAGTCAGGCAAAAGAGAATTTACTGGACGGATAAGTTGTAGCCCAGGTGAGCTTTGGTCCTCTGGTCCTATGAGCTGTCAGGGAAAGTCAAGAATGGCTAGGAGCCCCAGGCCACTAATCTCCTAGCCTGAATGGTCTCTCTTCTCCTCTTATTTGCCGTGATCTGTGCACCAACTTCCATGTCTTGCCTTGGAACTTGGGTTCCTCCACCTGGTTTGAAACATGGCATCCTAACTCCCATTTCTGACCTCCCATGAGAGCCCTGGGAAGTGGGACTTACCATCAAAAAAGACTTGCTCTCGAGGGAGGAGTCAAGATGGCGGAGAAGTAGCAGGCTGAGACTACTTCAGGTAGTGGGAGATCAGCTAGATAGCTTATCTAAAGATTGCAAACACCTACAAATCCAACGGGAGATCGAAGAGAAGAACAGCAACTCTAGAAACAGAAAATCCACCACTTTCTGAAAGGTAGGACTGGCGGAGAAGTGAATCCAAAGCGACGGGAAGATAGACCGCGGTGGGAGGGGCCGGCTCGCGGCAAGCAGCAGAGCAGCGGAGCACAAAATCGGGACTTTTAAAAGTCTGTTCCGC